>NC_056750.1:360451201-360751201 GCF_019279795.1 Protopterus annectens | reverse complement strand
ATAGCCAAGTTTGCTACTGAAGCCTCATATAGGTCCCATCACTGTCCATCCCGTAAGCATCTCAACTGGCTTGAGCTACCTTAACTACTGCTACTCAATCAACTCTCAATAGCACACAAGCTCTACTACCTTCCAGATAAAACCCCAGCACTCCAGCTTCTAATTCATCCCCACACTACCAGAAGAGCCTTAAGCTCTAGTAATCAGAACCTCATAACTGTCATCAAATATAAAAATGATGCTGGTAAATCTCTCTTTGCCTGCACCATAGCCAGAATCTGGAATTCACTACCAAGTCACATAACATCTGCTTTCTGTACTATCCAATTAAAAAAATTCCTGAAAACCCACTATCTAAAATAATTGGCTTTGCTCATGCTATATCCCAGGTTAAGCAGTACCAATACACTGTTGCAAGGATTCTGCTAAGGGTCACCAGTTGTTCACTTGAAAGCTTGTTAATCTGTTGATATTTACTTTACAGTACTAATATTTGTCTTATATGACACTTGCAAACATCGCCTGTTCCCTCAACCTAACATCCTACAGTAACAGACTTTATTCTTACCTAATTCTATCCTTCACATCACCTATCCCTATTCCTGTATTCATGTTTCAAAAAAAAAAAGGTTTGGCTAATCTGATTTATGTACTTTATGAATTGCCAATTTTCATTGCTTGCTAATTTCTACTTCACTGTAATCTGATATTTATACTATTCTCACTTTTCTCCCATGTTTTATATTATATTATATTATATTATATTATATTATATTATATTATATTATATTGTATTGTATTGTATTGTATTTCCGTGCTTAGTATTTTGGAGCTTTTCTCCCCGGGCCTCCAATGAAAATGGACCTGTGTCCAGTCGGACCTTCCCAGTAAACAAATGTAAATTAAATAAATAAAATAAATTTCAAGTTCCTCAGATTAGGAGTATTTCCCTTTTAACACCTGCTTGTATAGATTTCCTTAATCTTACTTGTCTGCATACAGTTGAGAATGTTACTGCTTAATTTAAGGGGTTTCCATCTCTGTATTCTGATTTGTGCAGTTTCCCTCTGTTCTTGTATTCTTTGAGCAAGTGTTTAGTTATGCTGCTGAACTCCGTTGTTTCAAGTTACCTATCATCCTTTTTTCAAAGTTAGGTCTCGATGTTCTTTGGGGAATGGGACATGAGAGATGTCAGATATCCTGATATTTTAGTCAGAAACAAATATTGTGCAACTTTCATCTAAATGTTGCAGAAAACTAAAACACTGTACGACAAACAGAAAAATATAAAACAAAAGAATTAAATCCTTATTTTGGTTTAAAATTTGAGAATGTCGCCCTTTGCATTCTTTCAGAAGGTGCTATCTCCTGCAGGTTCCTACATTTCAGTAAGAAATGTCCCACATTGTACATTTTAAGAGGGGATAGCTTTGCAGTTATCTGATGTAGAGAGGCTGACAACATTTTAAAGGAACATTTTCAGCTCTCTCAGCATTTTCGGAAGTAGCATTTTCAGTTACACCCACTTTGCTGCATTACTTTGTGAAAAAAAGTCAAGGTTATAACTTTTATACAACAAGATAGTGTGTAGTGAACATTGCTTTGAGGACTACTAGTTTTGCTTTACTCTTTACTGGTCCTGCTAACATGCTAACAGAGCCACCAAACCCTCAACAACTGGAATCACAGAAGCCTAATGACTGAAGCACAAAACACTTGAAAATTAATTTGTAGTACTTTTTACAGGTGGAAGGCTTCCTGTTCCCCCTGACGTTGGGGGTTAAGCCATCACACCCCCAAAGTTTAATATCTATATCTTTGTAAAATACATACACACACACACACACACAAGCAGCAACTCCATGGTTACACCAACTTTGAAGGGTGAATGAAATCTCCAATAAAAGGGCACCATTGCGGTTGTGTATCTAAGAAAACTTGCTAACAACGATTTTCTATGGTAAACAGCATTTAGTGAATTGATCATTGGTATCTTTTGCCTAGATCAGTTGACATTTGAATCATACTTCATCCACCTGTAGTGTAACCATTGGGTCAGTCTTTTGCTGGCTTTTGGTTTCAGGTGATAATGCAAGTAAGCATTGTTCACCATAGCTGCAAATGATTTCAGAACTGCTACTTGCTGCTTTATTCCTGTAATAGCCTTGGCCAAGTGGATCTACCTGTCAAAGATTAATACCTAGATTTAGACCCTCTGCATTTACTTTTAATGAAAAGTATGAATGCCATTGCTAAGTGGCCAAAACTGGCAAAATATATTGTATGATGGTCTCACTTTGGTATTTTTCTTTGATAACAGCTATATAATTCAACAACAAACTTTATTATGTATGCTTGATTTACAAAAAGTTGCTTGATCTACAGGAAGGCCCTCCTCATTTTGCAAGAATTGCCCATCTGTCATTTTGCCTTCTGTACTTTTAGCTGTGCTGGCCAACTGTTAGCCTTTCAAGCCTACCTTTTCATCTTGACTAGAACCAACAGGCTGTGTGGAAGCCAACTCATTCAATTTTGTGGGAATGGGTACTGTATAACTTAAAAGAAGCAATGCAAAAGCAGGTGCAGTCTTTATAGCTGAACCATGAGAAGTGTAATCTAACCCTTAATCTAACTCTGACCCTAACCCTAAAACACACAGACTTGCATGCAAAGACACAACACCCCCTAACATGCAAACGCACACATATACACACTAATCCCCTCCCAATCCTGATTCACCACTTTCAAAGGAACAGCACTTTGAGATATCAGATGTTAGACTATCTGAACATTCCTCAGTCTCGACCACACCTAGCATTTGTTAAACAGAACAACATTTGACGGAATGCACACTGAGAGGAGTAGCATTTCTAACATACAAGGTGGGAACATCTTTTTTGCCAAAACTATTATTCTGTATTCCATGTTTGTGCTTATTGTATCAAGTTAGCTTGAAAGCTGCAACAGTCTACGACTATGACTTGTTACAGTCTGTAACATTGTTACAGTCTCTGGTCTTGTTTGTTCCTTATTGCATCATAGCTGCTACAATAAGTGAATTGTGAATCTGTGTTTGTGTAGTAAAGTTGTAGTTGTTTGATCATGAAATAAATCTTGAAGACAGTGTCTTCAGTCCACACTTCTCTTCCCACACTACAGTTTCATTCAGCTACCAGACTGAGAAGTCCTTGTGCATCATTGCACCATCATTGGCTTCTGCACCAGTGAACATATTAATGTGAATTGTCTGAAAGACTAGCTGATGAGTCTGTAGACAGTCTTATAATGCTTTGTTATATAACCTGTGAATTTAGCACACAGAGCTCCCCCTCCCAACCTCAGTGTAATCCCATTTTGATAAAGTGAAGTGCCAATTGGGCTACACTGTAGGCAAATGACTTTGTAATTCTGCTCTGTATATATAAATTCAGACATTTTTATAACATGTTAAACTTATTACAGGATGGACAGTGAGACAGCCTCATTGCTCGATTAACATTTATCTTACTTGCACTATTACTTGTAAGACTGTGTTTGTCATGCCAACAAAAAATTGTTATACCTTTTTAAGATGCATTTGCCACCAGGGTCCACCTCTAGGGTTACTTGGTTTGACTTCAACTTGTCTATGTGAAATTGAAGAATCAATTCATTTTAGCTGGCTAGATGCTGATTTTGTTTTTCAGATCGGCATGCTTTTTGGAACTGTGGGGGTGGGAAAGTTTCTCCTTACCCCATGACTGTATGATGTCAGACTTAATATATTTGGAGATGCAGTGGAAAGAGGTGCAGTGAGACTTGCAATTCTTTTAAACGTAACAAAATCAGGACCCTTACACATCCTAAACAATTTAAGACAGCCACCAAAGAGCACTTTAAAAGTCACTGGGCCTGCCACTGCACTCTCCCACATTAAACATCCCCTACTTTCCCATACCTTAATCTACTTTCTGCCCTTAACTCACACTTCTCACTAGCTCTCTCTAATCTTCCTTGACTATTCTTTCTGCTGTCTTCTAAAACCTTTTAAGCAAAACACCTCAGAGAAATATTCTATTGTAATTGTCTTGCCATTGTGCAACTACATTATGATAAAACTGGGCTTTTGTAACCACTTACCCCAAAAACTACATTAATCTTAATGACATATTTGTTTTTATACATATTGAAAGAGTTTTGCTATACTCCTGATTGTCAACACTGTATAGCATTGCTTTGCTACTTAATGCCTTGTAATAATTCCTGTAACATTGCTGTATTAATGCTAATTTATAATGAAAATTGTATAATATTTTGGAGCTTTTCTCCCTGGGCCTCCGCTGAAAAGGGCTTTCAGCACAGTGAGACAATCCCGGTCAACAAATGTAAAATAAATATAAATAAATAAAATAAATTATTTACTTAACAAACTTAGTTGTAAATAGTGTGTATTTTGTTGTTATGTTGCTTAGATACAGCCCACTTCAGTGTGTATAGAGGGCAGTGGGCAGTATGTAAGGCTTACCAGGACTGAGTTAACTTTTCTGATTACTGCATCATAGTAATATTCTTATGTCAGAAATGATTAAAATGAATTGTAGAACTCGGATTAAAAATGTAATGCAGCAGGCTGTGTAAATTGTTTATTTCGAAGGCATACTTTTTGCATGTAGAGTGCTGAAGATTATACCAATAAATGCAATTAACTGTGGTAACTACAGAGCAGCTGGTTTTACAATGGTTGTTCACTGCAATTTGTGTATGTTTGGTGATGCTGGAGTGTATTCATTTAGCTACTCCTATTCTCTGTTTTGCTGAAATGCTGTGCTTTAAGTTCCTGAGGCAGAATGTCAGGTTTTGTTTCCCAGAAACTGATTATTGGTCATTTTACATATCTCATTCTAATAAAGATTAGGGCCCATGGCCAAAGTAACACATTTTATACTGTCAGGTCTGATATTTTATGGTTGAGTAATTTAAGTCCTTTCCTTGGCCTACAGGTTTCTGCTTTTGCTAAAGGCATGGCATTAGGAATTTTTCCTATAAAAGTTCATACCTGTTAATGTTCTTATTTATTTATTTTTTTTCCTGGCCTTATGTGTAAAAAGATATTAGTTTCAAAAACATATAGGAACATTTTATATTATATTTTATATTGTGGCTCTTATCTTGTTTTTAAAGTCATGTCCTCCATATTTGGTCCAAGACACCTTTACATTGCAGATGTCCATTAAATACCCTCAGGAGAGAGGTGTGGAGAACACAGTGAAAAGGCACTTGCCGGTCCAGCTCATTATTCTGATATTCATGACTTTATTAACATTCTTTTGTTTTCCGTTGCCATTTTCTCCTCGTTTGCATTGCTGCAGACATTTTGTACTGCGACATGATGTTTATAACTAAATGTATAATAGATAAAGGAGCAGCCAAAGACTCAGCATTTTGTGTCCAACTGCTAATATTCACACCGTATCAAATGTTATTTAATGTGTCTTTTGACTAGATTTTGTATGAGTTTAAATCAGTGATGCATCATAATGTTCACCTTAACCCTAGTTCCTGTAATGTTTCTAATGTTATGCTTGTGTGTTTATGCACATGTGAATATTTGTGAGTCTGTGTGTGTATGTGTGTGCGTGTGTGTGTGTAGCAAGATGGGTGAAGTCAGCAGCTTGAGACTGTTGGAGATATGGATATACGTGCTTACTTGCGCACGCACACACACACACACACACACACACTTTTTTCAATGTGGCATTACACCGGAGGTTCCCTGACTTGTGTGCAGATTTCTGGGCTGTTGGTGAAGTATTGCAATTTGATGTCGTTAGATTTGAACAAGTCAGCTTTTGATAATTGTATTCTTCGATGCTCTGTTCTTGAAATGGGATTGGATGCTGTGGCTTTTAATATAAATCCCATACATACATATACATACAGTAAGACCCTTTTTCAGTAACCACTGGTGTAAGCCCATGTTGAAAAAAAATATATATATGGAACAATGTACAGTATACAAGGTGTGAATCAAAAGATTGCATAGTGTTATATTAGTGCAAATTAGTCTGCATGAACTAAGTGAAATGCAGTTCATTATAGCCCAGCTTCCCTTCCACATTTTAGCAAAGATGCAGTACTACAAACTCCTGTATAACAAGTCACTAAATCCGCAAGCAAAGGCTAAAACGTAACTCATGCTAATACTTGAACGTAAAGTTGTTCAGTCTCGCCATTCATTCTTCACTGATGGGTTCAGAGCTGATCCCTCGGCTCCAACTCAGCCATTAGCAAGCTCAAGGTTTACCAGTTGCTCGAGACCAAGCCCCTTATCCCACAATGCACTGCTGGAATTACCTCAGATCTAGTTTGTTGCGGCACGGATCTTGGTGGTTCCAGCTTGCTCAAGCCTAAATCTTTATAGATTATTCAAAAAATCGCAAATTTTCTGTCTTTTCTTCTATTAGAAAAATATATACTTATAGTTCACTTGTTAGGATGGTTTTTATAGTCCCGTTCCCTGTTAATACTATATTTGGTGTGTTTTTCATAGTGGCCTCATGTTGGCCTACTTCTAGTAGTAGTGTGTACTGGTAGTTAGATTAGAGTTTTAGTATTAGTTTGAGTGCTTAATACTATTTAGCTAATTTTTGGCCCCCTTTTCTTTTGGGCCATTGTTTCAGTGTTTATTGGTGGTTGTGTTCCTATCACTACTAGCTAGCCTTTGGCTTAGTTATTGTGGATAGTAGTTTTAGTTATTGGACATGTCTGAGGAAAAACAAAAGCATCCAAAGTCTGGGTTCAAAAAATGCCCAGACTACGGACAAAAGATGTCCGTTACTGATACTCATGTGCAATGTGTATACTGTCAAGGAGCTCTTCACTTGCAAGAGTCATGCAGCATATGTCACTCCTTTTCTTCCAGGGTTACATTATAAAAGAAGAGGGAATTAGTGGACAGGGGTTTACTAAAACACCCTTTTGTCGAAGTGTTGAGTTACCAGGATGGGGCCAGTAAGTCCGCTCATTCTTCCCAATCCTCAGGAGACTCAAAAGCCACAAAAAATCTAAGAAGAGTGAGAATGCTGGGTCATCGGCTCCACAGTTCTCGAAGCCGAGTGTCCCTTCTTCTTGGATCCGGTCCACTGTTCTGGAGCCAGTATCAGAGTTGCCATTGTCTCCTATTCTCCAATCTGCACCATCGGTGCAGTCGTCTAGGTCCTCTGTTAGTCTTTCTAATCTGGACATGGACTGACTGGTACAGAAGCTGTTAAGGGCACTAGGCCTAGCTAAATTGCTGTCAGCTCCGACCTTAGCATCAGAACTGAAGACCATTACCCCGGAATTGACTGCTCCTCCTCCGAGTCTACTGGGCTTTCGGAGCCTGAGGAGGCTGACCTGATGATCGAAGAGCCCTTGGAGCTGACACCTGTTCCAGTGTTGTCTTCTCCATCTGCTCGGACATCCTCAGCACCGACCGTGGACTCTAGGAGCCGGCATTCTCCTGTCGGGTCCGGGGAGGGTAGTCAAACTGACTTGTCAGTGCCGACTCTTCCTCTCGGGGCTTCGGCTCGGATGAACTTGGCTCTTACCTCAGCCTCGGAGCCCATGGCCTCAGTGTGGGAGGGGCTTGAGGTTCCTTCTGGTCCTTCCCATCGGAGCCGTGATGCCTCTGAAGCCGCGAGGTGAGTTTAGTCTCCTTCCTCAATGTCAGGATTGGTCACTTTTTTCCCTAAGGTGCCTGTGTCCACTTCTGTTTCCATTGGCTCCAAACGTAGAGACCTTGAGCCTCAGGTAGCCCCACTGGGTGCTCTCTGCTCTTCTGAGACTTCCCCGGATGTTCCCACTGAGGAGGTTCCCAGAAAGAGAGTGTGTGCAAGAGGAGGCACCTGTACTCCCCACAGGAGTCTTTGACATCTGACACTGACTTAGATAAGTCAGAAGGGTCTCCCCGATCCCCCTCTGAGGATATCTCCTTTGCAGAGATACTTGAGCTCCTTAGGCAGAGGGGTGATTGGCATTCCAAAAACCCTACTGAGGATGAGTCAGTTCTCCTGAAGGCTTTCGGTTCTCAACCTTCCACCTCTTAGGTGTCTCCACCCTATGATGAGCTTATGGACCTGGTCTCTCATAGGGCATGGGAGTCATCGGAATCTATGGAACCTGTCCCTAGGAGGCCTACCAAGTTCATTTCTGCCCCTGTAGATAAGTCCTTTTTGACCAAGAAAGTTCCTGTTGATGCCAAGGTGGTGGCGGCAGCCACCAAAAAGGAAATGTCTGAGACATCCTCGTCTGTCTATCCTCCTAACAGAGATTCTAGGATTATGGATAGATATGGGAAATGCATGTTTAGTTCAGCGACTTTCACACTTAGATCACTGAACTATTTGACCCATTTTACCAGACTGCAGAGAGATCTCCTTAAGGAGTTAGGAGATCCCCTTCAGGGTACGGTAGCTGCAGGTGCTTCTGACAAAGTTGCCACCCAGTTTGCTACCCTAAATTCAATTGTAAACTCGTCCATGCGTCTCATATCGTATGCAGCTAATGGCACGAGTCGGGTGGCAGGTATAGGAGTTGCCCTTCGTAGACAGTCCTGGATGCGCCTCTGTTCCTTCACAGAGCCTTTCAAGTTTTCATTTGTGAATACCCTGTTTGACAGCTCATCTCTCTTTGGGCCTAAAGTAAAGGAAACATTGACCAGGTGTGAGCAAGAGGGAAAGACTCTTTCTGCTGTAGATGTCCATTTTTCCACCCCTACTCGGCCTTATCCCAAGGGCCAAAGGGGAGGGAAGATGTGGTTCCAAAAAGCCCAAGGAGCCTTTCAGGGCACACATGGTGAAACCCCCTCTAGGGGCAAAGGAGGGGTTATAATGGAAGATGCAGCAGAGGGGGTCCGCAACCGCAGGGTGACAGAGATCATTTCTCTGGTCAGCCCTACCAGCGGTCCTGAGCGGAGGCCCGACTGTCCTGCTCTGGAGGCAGTCTGGGGTCGCTTATCTTTGTACATAGAAGCCTGGCTGGACATAACAAAAAACAGATGGGTACAAAGTATTGTTTCCAGTGGGTATTTCATACCGTTCCCCTCTCCTCCCACTTCCGTCATGAGAATCCCAGACGTTCCACCCAGTCATAGGGAACAAGCAACTGTAGAGGTCTACAAGTTGCTAGAAAAGAGTCATCCAGCCATTCCCAGCAGACCAAACAGGATTCGGAACTTACTCAAGATTCTTTTTGGTTCCAAAGAAAACAGGGGACTGAAGACCCATTTTGGACATCAGCAGACTCAACCAGTTTGTCAAGAAAGAGAAGTTATAGATGGTCACACTTCAGTCCATTCTTCCCTTTTTAGGGAAAGACAATTAGATGTGCTCAATCGATCTCAAGGATGCGTACTACCACATAAAGATGGCCAGGCCATCCGGAGATAATCTGTGTTTCCGGCTGGGAGCCAATCGCTATCAATTCCGAGCCCTGCCCTTTGGTCTCACTACAGCTCCCAGAGTGTTCACCAAATGTATGGCAGTGGTCATGGCTCACCTGAGGCATCTAGGATTCCAGGTGTTTCTGTACCTAGACAATTGGCTCCTTACCTCCACCACCAGGTATCAACTGATTCAGGGAAGAGTATCCACTCTGACACTCTGCAACCACTTATTGTCCACTTAGAAAAGTCTGCCTTGTCGCCATCGCAGCATATTGTTTTTATCGGGGCAGAGTTAGACACTTCAACCACCACTCTACGCCTACCATTCGAGAGGGTCTCACTTCTTCGCCAACATGTCAGCTCACTGGTGTTGAAAGACAGAGCTCCAGCAGCAGAGGTCTTAAAAGTACCGGGTTTGATGGCAGCAGCAATCTTAGCCATACCATTAGCAAGGATGCATATGTGGATTCTTCAATGGCTACTGTTCACTCAATGGTCTTATCAGGAACTTCCACTGAAGCATATGATTGTGATAACATATTCTTGCAAGATAGACCTTCAGTGGTGGTTGACGTCGATTCATGTCACAATAGGACGTCCATTTGTACTACCCCCGCCAATAGCTACTGTGACCATGGACACTTCCGTGATAGGGTGGGGGGGGGGTCATTTTCAAGGAAAGACTGCCCAAGGCACATGGACAGATCAAAAATCACATCTGCATATCAGTGTTCTAGAGATGAGAGCAGTACTTCTGGCATTGCAGTACTTTCAGGACTCCCTTCCTTTAGGGACAATTGCAATTCAGACAGATAGCATGTCAGTGGTCTGGTATTTGAACAAACAGGGCGGGACCAAGTCTTATCCTCTTTGCCGAGAAGCCCTCAGAGTTTGGCAGTGGGCTATGTCATCCCAGCACTTTCTGTTGGCAATACACATCCCGGGGAGATCCAATGTGATAGCAGACAAACTGAGCAGGGCAATTTTGTTGCCACACGAGTGGCCCCTCAATCAGGACATTGCGGACAGGAATTTCCACAAATGGGGCCAGCCTTGCTGCAACCTTTTTGCCAGTCACATCAACACCAAATGCAGAAGCTACTTCGCCCCGATTCCCCCTCCAGGGCAATCCCCGAGAGACGCACTCTACACGATTGGCCCCTGGGTCTCCTATATGCATTTCCTCCAATCCCGCTAATACCAAGATTTTTACAGAAAGCAAAGTCGCTGGGAAGGACCATCATTCTTATAGCCCCCCCATTGGCCTTGGCAGATTGAGTTCCCATTTCTTTATCATCAACTCTTGGAGGATCCATGGATTCTGGACCCAGTTCCGGACCTTCTGACACATCTGTCAGGGGATCTCCACCCTTCATTGCAGTCCCTGAAGCTGACAGCTTGGCTGCTCCAGTTCCCCACATAGCCAGGCTTTCACAACCTTTCTTATGACACGAGGCAAATCCTTTTGTCTTCTCTCAAACCTTCCACCAGGAGATTATATGTATCGTAGTAAGTGGAAGAGATTTTCCATTTGGGCTTCCAGACAGAACATTGATCCTTTTCACGCTCCCTTGACATCTAAATTGGAATTCTTAACTATTATCTTTAATGAAGGAGCAGCAGCAGCTACAATTCGGGTCCAGTTAACTGCCATATCTAATTTCCATCTTGGAGGAGACGGACTAAATGTTATAGCCCACAAGTTATCCAAGGCTTTTCTTAAAGGGAACTTTCACATGAGGCCTCCAGTAAAAACTCCTTATTCCCCCTGGAATCTGAATTTTAATGCTGTCTCGCATAATTCTTCCCCCGTTTGAACCTGCATCATCTTGTGATCTCAAATATTTGTCGTGAAAAAACATTTTTCTAGTGGCCATTACTGCTGCCCGCAGAGTGTCAGAGCTTCAAGCCTTGTCTATCATACCTCCTTATATGATTTTTCATGCTGATAGAGTATCTCTCAGGAGAAATCCTTCCTTTTTACCTAAAGTTTGTTTTGAGTCTAATATCATTCAAGTCATTGAATTGCCAGTCTTCTTCCCTAACCATTCCAACAAACTAGAGTATATGCTGCACAAACTAGACGTTCATAGACAGCTCAGATATTATTTGGATAGGACAAAGGATTTTAGAAAATCAGACCAACTATTTGTTTCCTATTCTGAAGCCAGGAAAGGTAGAACAGTGGCTAAAACAACCCTTTCTAAGTGGCTGTCTGATTGTATCACCTGTGTTTATTCAGCAGCTAATATGCCCTAACGACACAGAATTAAAGCTCATTCAACTAGAGCAGTTTCTGCATCCTCTGCATTTCAAGCCAAATTGCCCATTGACAACATCTGTGCTGCGGCCACTTGGTCTAAGCCTCATACCTTTATCACTCATTACAAGGTGGATAAGGCCTCCAGGGACAGGGCTTCCTTTGGTTCTACGGTCCTGAAGAATATACTCCTGTGAGCCACCCAAGATTGAGGGTGCTAGGTTCACTACCCATCAGTGAAGAATGAACGGTGAGATTGAACAACTTCACATTAAGAAGTTATGTACTCACCATAATGTTCCATGTGAGTTGTTCCATCTCGCCTTCATTCTCACATCCCTCCCTCCATCCTCCACCTGGCTGGCAGTTGACCTAGACGCTGGTCTCATCCTGGTAATTCAATTCCTTCCTTTTTCCCTCTCTTAGGAGAGTAGTCCTTTTACAAGGATATGGTACACGCAGCAAACAAGATCTGAGGTAATTCCAGCAGTGCATTATGGGATAAAGGGCTTAGTCTCAAGCAACTGGTAAACCTTGAGCTTGCTAATGGCCATGTCGGAGCCGAGGGATCGGCTCTGAACCCATCAGTGAAGAATGTAGGCGAGATGGAACAACTCACATGGAACGTTATGGTGAGTACATAACTTCTTATTATCTAATGCTTAAAAATGTTCCTTCTGCATTATGCTGTATGACTTTGGAGTTATGTGCAACTTTAAGTGCTGTGAGGATGAAGCTTTTATATTGGAGGTGCAGGTGACTTCCTGCCCTGGAAAAGCTACTTCATATGTTTTTTTTTTTTTTAATTTGATTCGAGATTTGATCATTCTGTAAATTGACCAACTAAGACTTTGTTCAACTTTAACAAACTATGCATGGAGTAAAGTTCTTTGAATTTGTATAGACCCATACAGTCATATCAGAAAGAACTATACTAACAATGAGGCAGGATCCAGTAGAAGGCTAAGCACCTCCATTAGCTGAGCACCTTCATCCTCTTTGTTGTTTAAGACGGGTTGTGGAATGGGACAGTAGTCATCTAGTACTTGCTGGTGTTTGGATGTGAGGACACGTGTTTCCTTTACAGCTTTCCATATAGCAGTATACTTACCTACAGATTTAGAAAGACTGATGGTACCACAGGCTGGAGATGCAGCTATGATGTCATCTGCAACTTTTAGGAACTTAGGATGCAAATAATTTTGTCTGGGACCATGTCTCTCAACCTCTTAGTGCAAGAAACCTGGACAAAGACTAAAATAATGGTGGGACAAAGGCCCAAATATGGACTGGTTTTAAATATTGCTGTCCCTAATTAAGAAAGTTGCCAGAGTAATCTGTAATGATGGAGCATGTTATGGATATGGAGGGCAGTTTTTGGAAGAGATCTTCCTTTAACAAAGAAAAGCGAGAATGCAAACTTAAATGACAGGCAGCTAAGGTAAACAACTACTGAGAAAATGCATTTTGACAAGAGATAGGCTACTTTGATTTTGTCAGTTTGCATGTGATCTTTATGAAAGTGAGAAAGACTAGATGTTTTAGCAGAGTTAAGGCTAACTGTGATCTATGTAATAGGCCCATATCGTATATGCATCTAGTAGCCTTTTTGTGCCTATTCACATTTGTGCCAGTTTACTTTTTCTTCCAAAGGTGTTACAGAGCAGTAGAATAGCTAGGGCAGGGCGAGAGGGGCAACTGCTCTAGGCGCTAAGTGTTGGGGTGGGGGGTGCAGCCAGCCGATCTGGATCTTTCTTTAATGCAATACCAGCTGTTAAAAGCCGGTATTGAATTTGCAGTCAAACCTAAGTGCTCTGTGTGTGGTCTAAACTGTAGCAACTGCTTGCTACATTGTATTAAGCATTTTGCTGCAGTTCAAAAGAAAAGTAAATTTTTTTAAACTAAAATCTGAGTGCTGCAGTGCTTTATGCAGCCAGGGTATAAGGTGTAGCAACTGTTTACTACAGTTTAAAAAATAATGTTTATTTCTTTTAACTGAAGCATGACCACTGTAGTGCTCCATGCAGGCAAGGTATGTTAAAGGAAAGTTGGGGATAGAGACACAGAAACTGGACCTGAATGGCTGGATCAGAGTGTGGGTTGGGGGGGGGGGGGGTTGTCGTGCATTTGGCCAACTGGTTGGTGCGCCTGTAGAAGGAACTTCTAATTTTGCTCTTGAATACAAGAACTGAGGTGTTGAGGTGCTAGTTCATAGTATCAGGGCTTTGGCTGAACCCGCTATGCTTCTTTTAGTGTAATCAGAAAAGTGTGCAAGGGTGAACATTTTATACATAGTGTGAAAAGGGACACATCATTGACAGTCAACTTTTAAATAACTTTTAAAATTTATAGTACTTGTCATTAAAAACAATTAATCGTTATTTATTCTCTAGTTTAGTGAAAAATCATTTAAAGATTGCATTCTAAATAAGAGCTTTCTTAAAAAGTTCTTGGAGGCAGTAATTTGTTAAAATATTTGTTAATTAACTTGTTTTTAAAATGTGTTTCAGCATGCTTTTACCTTCAGAGCTTTTTTCTTTCCTTTTTTAGAGAAATAATGCATTCACACAAGTTAAAGCAGCAGTCAGTATATTGACCTTTACCAACAGTATGGAACCTGATCATACCACATACATAACTACACCCTTAGGAGGCAATTAACTGACTCTTACTCTAACATGGTATCATATCTCACCTTTTAATTGGCAAGTAAGTTTACACACTTGATAGTGAGTTATATTAAATGTGTGTGAATGATGACCTTGGGTTATTAGGAAATTTCTCATTAGTAAAAGCTTATTTGAATACATTAGTATGATCTTATATATCACTTAAACTTGAATGCGTAGCATATTCAAAATTACCATTTGTGTAACTTCTTGTAGCCTGTCCTCACTGGTCATGGTTATATAAGCATTAGAAATCCAAAGATTTCCCTTACAGAATGAAGGTCAGTGTTAAGCCGATGTTTCCAGTTACTCTGTTTTCTTTTAATCGATGCAATGCCGACTGTCATAGTTTGCTTAGGACAATTCACTGATTTCCTCTTGGACATCTTTTGGAAAGTATAGCTAAGTAGTCTTTTCTGTCTTACATGGCATCATGCATTCCATATAATTTATAAACTGTGCAGTTTGCACTTTTGATTACCTTGAAATGTAGAATATATTTAATTTAAGCATCCTCATTAAGAGTTGCCTGATGCATTTAGTAACTTTTTGTTTGAATCCTGCATATGCTGTTCTTTGTTTCATTAACAGAGTCTTGTCATTTTATTCTTTCTCAGTTACATTTTAACATTTTTAATCAAGAAATATATTGTAAATAGCAGAATGTTTGCACTTTACCATTGTTTTAAATATTCTTTGAATAAAGAAAAATGTTTCTTGTCTGCAACAATTTTTTATTAAACTAGCAATGCAGATTTTTCCCCATTATGAACTTTAAAACTGAAATATAAACTATTTTGTGGCCTTTCCTTGTTGAAAAAGTCATTGAAAAAATTTGATCTGAAGTTCAAAACAAATAAAAAGACATTTGGAATTTGTGGGGCTTTGTAGTTCGAGTATAATTGTAAACCTGATGTGGAAACAGTGCCCATTAAGCGAAATAATGAGTTACTGAGGGCCAGAAACAGAAACCAATCGGTTTGCAGTCCTTTGTCTGTCATACTGCACATAGGTTGTGAGGTTTTTTATAATTGTCCTGACCAATTTTCCACATCAGTGACTTAGGACATCCAGAATATTAGGGTGAGATGTGAGCGCTTGCAGCCATACCTTGCTACCTATGCCCTTGCAGTCAGCCAGGACTGTATGTTACATTGTATGCAATTTATAAGGAAGAGAATTCCAGGCATTCCACCAGTCCTGACCTGACCCCCCCTCCCAATACAAAAAGGAGTTAACTTCTGTCTGCTTAGTCCCCAGCCACTTCTCTGGCCAGCTGTTAAACATTTGGGGGGCTCAAGCCCTATTCACAAGAGTTGCATCGAGATATAGGGAGGCCCTTCCTGTGTGTCATGAGGCTGGTCCCATCTCCCTCTTTCATTTATCATGATAGAGGATCATGTGATATTTGCTGATGTCAGCATGTGCAGTGGAATTGCCAAGATAGTAATCATTTCACCTAAATGACTGTCTTGTAGTGTTGCAACATGTACATATTCTTTGTGGTACAGAATGACAGATGTACATAGCATGCATTTTCACTACTATGTAAGTATCACATTTTTGTTTTTCTAGTCAAAACCTACCTAAGTAGTTTTGTACAACATGAATGAAACTTCTGCACCCAGGCAGCTGAAAGTAATCAACACTAATAACATAATATCGCAAATCATAAAAAAACTACTTTTATTAAGCATACAAAATGTATTTTTCTCACCCTTGCCTCTATGAGGAAGGCAGTGCTTTGTGCTCTCCTTACATAAGTCCCCCTGAATGCCAGTGGACTTGTATATGCAGTGGGTCTGTACCTCCTTCCCTCCAGTAACAAGTTCTTCAAAGTTTCTGGCATTTGCCATAATTTCTTCAAAAAATATCAGTCAGTTGAATACCCATAAGTAGCAGTTTTTCTTAATGGGCAAGTGAACAAAGCAATACCTGATAAATGCATTATGATAAAACAGCCTAGCCCATGTATGTAAATCTTAATGTAACAGAGCTGATGATCTAGGGTTATGACTCTTTTGATCTAGCTATAGATGAGTATATGCCCACATCTGAACTTAGGTTTATAGATACATCTGTAGGTTAGCCTGAACAATGTTGAGACACTTATGGTCAAACCTGTTTGCCGGTAAGGTGTACTGGCAATAGCTTTGGTGAGGTAAATGCTTGCTTCTTCTGCATGACTACTTTTACTGTGATAAATAAAACCTGACATAACTATCTCAGAATGTTCAGTATTTTTTGACCACGATTTACAAATGTTTGTAAAATATGTGCCAGTCATGTTGAAATGTTGTGGTGGTAGAGTTGACAGCCCAGTAGAATTCTAGTTGTTATCAGAAGTACCTTTAAAAGTGGTGAATCTCAATGTGGAGACAACGCACAGGATCCTAATGGATTAAATACTGCAAATTTCAAGATAAGCTATTGAATGCATCCCCCTCAATAATCCTCTTAGCTGAGTGAGATGTTGCAAGTGTTGTTGTGTCTTTCGGCTTTTTTCCAGTTAGGGGTCGCCATAGCGGAACTCCGGTCCACTAATGATTGGTAGTTGATTTTTACGTACCAAGTTACCAGCCCTGACGCACAACCTTCAACGAAGGTACGCCCATTCACGCATGTCTCCACGCAGAAGACGCTCTAGCTGAAAATCGAACCGGACAGCGTCTTACTGTGAGGCGACAATGCTACATGTCTAATTTAGCTGGAACTTTGTCATCTGGCACAATACAGAACCCCTGAAGCTTAATTTTCTGTTTTATTTGTTTTGTTTTCTGTTTCTGGCAGTTGGCTTAGAGGATTAAGGACCTGCTAACAAACTGTTTAATGTGGTCCAGTGGTTCAAGGTTTGATTCCCTCAGCTTCCATTGCTTAACTGTGCGACTCTGAGCAAGTCACTTAACCCCTTACCACTCCCTAGCTGAGTCTGAAAAAAGCCCATGGAGATAAGTGCTGTACTCTGCAAAACAAATACATATGAATAAATAAATGATTTCTCTTTTTGCTGATAATGGCAACAAAAATGCATATAGAATGTTTCACCTACTTGAAAATTAAGTTGTAGTATTGCAGACATAGGTGTAATTGAGTGCAGGGCAAAAGACTTCATGTGCCCTACTGCTGTCTACATTCCTTTCTCCTTCACCACCCTTAGAGCCCCCAATCTCCCCCTTTTCCAGCCTCCCCACACACTAAGTTTTTTTTCTTTTTGTTTTCTTTTCATATTTTAACTCTTCAGCTTTTTCTTCCATGCTTTCAACACATCCTAACTGGCCAAGACAGTGCTTTAATAACTATGGAGGAAGTAACTGAATTATGTCAGGGGTCTGGGGATTGTTAGACCCCGAGAACCATGGGAATGTGGATGGTTTGAGGTGGATTATAGAGCTTTTGATCTAAAAATCTAGCCAGGAAAGAAATTTAGTCTCATTTTTTCTTTTGAAGCAGAAGTAAATTGTACTCCATGGTTAATGTTCAAAGTTGAAAAAATGTAATTCTTTTAACTTCAGAAGGCAAATGCTTACAAGGATACATAAGTCATGTCTGGGAATCGTGCTTGCCTCTCTAATCTCAAAAAGATGGTCACCTTCTACTTACTGCTTTGGTGTTAGATTGAAACAAAAATAAAATTACAAAAGACCACGAACAAAAATAAAATTACAAAAGACCACGATTATATATTTCAAGTTGTTGCTGTCCTATACAAAACATTCCTCTTGGCCCACATCACCAAAAGACAACCAACTTCTGTATACCCATCTGATGTTAGACTAGGACAAAAGTGAGAGAACATATTAATGAACTAGCGTTTGCTTCCCAAGTAAATATAATTTAAAATAAATGTTCTTTTTCAGTGTCTCTTTCATTTTGGAGTATTTATTTATGGTCATAAGATTTTTTTTGTTCTGTGTTGTGTCTGTTTTTGTACTTTTATTTCAAAGGGATCATAAGACTTGTATGACTGACCTAACTGTGGTGTGGGCTGCAGTTGCAGTATTTATATTTATATGTGTTATGTGCCTATGACCATCCATTATGGAAACAGAAAGTATCATTAATTAGCAGACCTTCCTTCCAAGTTAAAGAGAAACATATAAGCAGATGAGAATAAGAAGTAATAGTTCTAAAAGGAATTATGCAAGCATTTACTTCCTAGCAAACAAATGGAATTTATGAACAAAATGGAGACTGAGGATCTCTTTCTCTCTCTCTCTTTCCCATTTACACACCATGTGGTACATCAGGCAATAAGCACTTCTCAGCACTCATTGTTTCTTTAGCAGTTACAGCTTTTACAGCTTCAGGTTGCTTGCCCAAGGCCCAACCCTTCTCAGAGTGTATACCATTCACAATCACAACTTGGGCCAATTTAGAGTATCCAGTCCACCTACTGCATGTTTTTGGAATCTGGGAGGAAACTGGAGCACCTGGAGGAAACCCAAGCGAACACAGGAAGGACATGCAGACTCCACACAGAAGGTACCCCAACCAAGAATTGAACTGGAGAACCTCATGCTGTGAGGTGACAATGCTAACCACTGCACCACCCTAGGCTAAAGATAGCACCGTCTATATTCCAGTATATGACAAAATGGGTGTGCACTAGTAACTGGATCAAGAGAGTCCTGTGGTCTTACTAAATCTCCCATTACTTACATTAAAACAGGAGTCTGGGATTAGAATTTGATGGAAGGCTTATCAATCCATCTTAATTACTACAGATAAAGAAAAGCTAGAGCATTGTTCTTGCAGAAATTGTATAACTCGTGTTTAGAAATATCAATTTCTATATGAGAACTTGCTGTATGTCTACCACAAAATATATAAGT
This sequence comes from Protopterus annectens, assembly GCF_019279795.1. Lineage (NCBI taxonomy): Eukaryota > Metazoa > Chordata > Ceratodontiformes > Protopteridae > Protopterus > Protopterus annectens. The sequence goes on along the minus strand of NC_056750.1, from coordinate 360,732,037 downwards.
GGACAGTCAAAAAGATGGCAAAATATATGCAGAAGAGCATGAACAACAAAAATAAATCTTTCAAGGAAAAAAATATATATATATAGATATAGATATAGATATAGATATACACACACACACACACACATTTTAAATATTTTCATAATGGTTATTGTTGAGTCTTTCGGCTTTTCCCGGTTAGGGGGCGCCACAGAGGAACTCCGGTCCACTAATGATTGGCAGTGGATTTTTACGTGCCAAGTTGCCAGCCCTGATGCACAACCTTCAACAAAGGTACGCCCATTCACACATGTCTCCACACAGAAGACGCTCTAGCTAAGAATCGAACGGGACAACGTCTTGCTGTGAGGCAAAAATGCTTATTTACTAGTACTGTGCCAGATGTGACTATCACTAAAGTAAACTAAAGCAACATCCAAAGTATAACTGGAAATATTTAATTAAATGAAGGTATAAATGACAGTTCCAGAATTTAAGTAGACAGTCTTATCTGGATGGGTGATGATCATACCTGCCATGATACTGTGGTTGTCAGGAGCCACGGTCATATTTTCAGCTTGATATAGAGCTACAAAACAGGTGGTGGTCTTAATGGATGACCAAAGTGAAATGTTTAGCTATGTCATGATTACATCGCACACTATTTATCATTGCGTGATACCAGTTACTAATCATCCTTCTGACCTTCACTACAAATCATCACTCAAGAATCATTTACCTCTGTATAAACATATCTCACTTCCAACTACTCCTTAAACCCAGTAAAACTAAAATAATGCTCTTTACTCCGAGATCTTACACAGACAAAAACTCCACCTTTACTATTCTTTCTTCTCAGAATGTACAACTAGAAACAGTCTCACAAACCAAACTACTAGGAGTCATCATACATGGTCAACTTAAATTTCACAAACATATTCAATACTTAAAAACATTCATTATAAATTAGGCTTCCTTCACCAGACCTTCTAATTTTCTTATTCCACAATCATGCAGAGAAACTGTAAAGCTTACTCTGAGCTTTAGCTATCCTTAAACATTAACTTAACAGAAATGCAATAACTATAGCAAGCTACAACAAAATTGCCAGATTTGATACCAAATTGCCCAACTCAACTCATCACTGTCTTGCACTTAAAAAACTAAACTGACTCAAATTTGCAAAAATCAGCAGCTGTATATAGCTAAAATTGGCACCTAGAATACTCTTCTTTCCTGACGAATGCCCCTCACTCCAGAGCTACACTGTTGCACTCCCAAAAGGCCTCTTCATGCTGTTCAAACAAATCTGCTTCAAGTCAAAATCATGCAATATCTTTAGTGACTCCTTATATTCCACCTATTTATTGAAATGGTGGAGCTGCTTTACTAATATTTTTATAATATTCTTCCCATTTCAAATTTAAACTGAAGGGCTACCTATTTAATAACTGGCAGTGCTGTTTTTCCAGCTTACCTAGCTAAAGTCACTGTTACATTTCTTTCTTTTCTTCTATATTTATTCATATATTGCATCCAATTTTTGTTTCTGCTAATGCAGCTTTTTCCCTATAAACTTATCTGCCTTTTCTTACCCTAGAAGTCTCCAGTCTTATTCTTATTTTGAATTTTAAACTCCTACTCTTTAACTTGCACTAAATCCCTTTCTGAAAATTGTTCCAACAGTCTTCCATTTAATAATGGCCCCTTACTGTCTCTTCCTAATTATAATCTTTTTCACTCTCAGTAATACCCCTGGCATACATTTCCTTCTCTGTACACAATTTATTTATTTATTTTACATTTGTTGACTGGGTGTGTCCGACTGAGCTGAGTAGCCCTTTTTCAGTGGAGGCCCGAGGAGAAAAGCTGCACTTAATATGCAATTACAGTGTAAACAGAAATGTTGAAGAAAAAAAATAAATAAGAGGCTCAATTACAATATCTATAACCTACTCAAGTTAGGATAAAAACAAACAAAAAAAAATAATTTCAACACAGTACAATATTTTGGAGAGAAAAGCAGTTTGTCAGGTGATGTAATGTTGAGTATTTTCTGAAGGCATTCGCAGGTTATGCTTATGGTGGGTGAGTACAGTGACAAGCCCAGAGTCTTCTATAGCGTTACATTGCTTTGTAACTATTCTTTCAGCCTTCCTCTGTAAACAGTAATTGCATTAAGTCATTCATTTTGTCATGTTGTATTTTTCTGTATCATCAACATTCTTTGTATTGTTAGAATTTGTAATTTTGTATAGCTTTTCTTCCTGGGCCTCTATTGAAAAGGATTCTTGCAAGGGCCAGTAGGACTATCCTGGTAATCAAAAACAAATAAATTAATCTGAGTAAATTCTGTAATGCCAGATAAATTTAATTACTGCCACTTAGTGTTAAGCAAGGGACTCTACACAGATTGTTACCATACCAGTTTGTCCCAGATAGTTTACTGATGTAACTGAACTGTCTGATACTAAGTACACCTTGGTGAGCTGCATGTAAGTACTTACTCACAATCTGCGGAATTGTCCTCTGCTAGCTTTAGTTGGTGGAGAGAAGAGGTACATTGGTTGCAAATGTAAGCGGATATAATTTTGGTATGATGACTTAAAGCATTATTTAATGTTAAATAATATGCTGAAATGTAAATGTTCTTTCTAGTTTGATGCATCTTTTATGCAGTTATATTTATTTTATTTATTTATTTATCATTTGTTGACCGGGAAAGTCCGACTAGGTTCCACAGAGCCTGTTTTTCAGCGAGGCCCGGGAGAAAATGCCAGATGGTCTGTTCTTGTGGGAGGAAAGGAGTACCCGAGGAAACCGGAGGAAACACAGGAGAACACAGGGAGAACATGCAACACCACACAGAAGGCACCCCAGCCGAAAACAACCGAACTGTGAGGTGACAATGTTAACCACTGCACCACTGTGCCGCCCTATAGTTTGTGCAAATGCAGCTTCGTTAAGATACAATATGGACTTTGCATACATAATATTCTGAGGTTAATCAGTGTTGCACAAGCAGAAGCTTGTAAGTCATGATGTACTTTATGGCATATATAGGCTTTATTGTGTGTTTTTATGAAAGTGTTTGATTCTCTACTTTATTCACTGTGCTTAAACCATTTAGCTATGAACAGACCCATCTTTAGCATCCTAACATGTAGACGACTTTGTCTATGACCAGACTACTCTGCAGCAGGCCTTAGTGTCTTTGTTACCAAATATATCCAAGTATATGGCCCCCTCCACTGGTCACTGGTTAAGAGAGAGAAGGAGCTTTGCAGAAAAATTAAGACAATGCTTCTTGTCAGTCATGCTAGTTAGATGGCTCCTGCCAAAAAATTTCTTGTCCCATCATCAGTGAGATAAAATTGTGCATACCTTTACACAATAAATCTCCTGTTTAGCCAGTGTCTTACCTTGTTACCTGAATATAACGTTTGGACTGTCCAGACTATATATATATATATATATATATATATGTGTGTGTGTGAATATATATACATTTTATATATATATATATATATATATATATATATATATATATATATATAGGTTCATAGATTGGTACTAGGCTATCGGCCCTAGGGCCTATACAAGTCTAGCCATAACAATTCCCTGGTTATTTCTTCCCACACTATTTACTTCCCTAGACCCCTGTCTAGCAGGGCGACTGACATGATCCCTGGGGTGAATTTCCTTTCTCCCATCCAGTTATCAAGGTTCCTTTTGAAGAGGGCCAAAGAGGCACTCTACTTGGCATGTATGGGTAGTCTGTTCCAGAGTATGGGGAGTCTCTGGGTCAGGAACCTATCCCTCCAGCATGTTTTGTTTATTGTGATGACATGGTTAAGATCTCTGGAGTGTGTTGTCTGAGGGATTGGGATTTCTTTAAGTGTAGCATGTCCAACAGCTATGGATTTGACATGGCCTTGTATGTTAAGCAGAGATCGCCTCTGAGTAGACAATATGTGACAGAGTATAGATGGAGTTTTTTAAGGCTGTCAGCATAGGGCATCTGCTTTAGGCCTGTGATTCGTTTAGTGAGGTATTTCTGCAGCCTTTCTAGTTGTTGCAGATGTCTTGAGAGGTACATACCAAACGGGGCATTGTGTTCTATAATGGGTCTAACAAGGAATGAGTACAGTGGGACAATTACCTCCTTTTTTCTGGATGAAAAGCCCTTAGTGATGAGGTGTGCAACATAGAAGGATTTCCTGACTGTTGTGGTGATGTGGTTATCGAAGATGAGACCACAGTCCACTTGTATCCCTACGTCTCTTATCACACTTTCTATGTTTAGTGCACTGCCACCAGTGGGTGCATGTTTTTTCCCAAAGGGGATAACTATACATTTCTTGGCATTGAGCTTGAGCCCATGGCTCTGGCACCAAGCATCTGTTTCCGTGAGGCCCTTCTGTAGAGTATCCACATCATTTGGGAATTCAGTAATGGCTTCCAGTTTGCAGTCATCCGCAAACTTTGTTAGCAAGAGTCCCTTAGTATTGGCCTGTACTTCAGAGAAGTAGATGCCAAACATGAGCGGTTCCAGGACTAAACCCTGAGGTACTCCACTTGTCATTTGTCTGGAGCTGGATTTGGAGTCGGCTACTTTTGCAGTGTGGGTTCTGTCAGTACTCCAGTTGGCAACCCATCGAATGACGTAGGGATTAATGCCCAGCTTAGTAAGTCTATCTATGATTCCAGAGTGGGGGATATATATATATATATATATATATATATATATATATATATATATATATTATTTAAAGCTTGCCAGTAGCTTTCTTTTCTATTACTCCAAGACTGCAAAAAGCGCTAGTTAAGGGCTGTCTAATCCCCAAGTTATGCACTACTCATTTCTAGCTCCAGTGCAAATAGACTACTTCATGCCAGACAACTGAATACTGCTGCTGTCTACTAGTAGAAATGTGCTAACTTTCATAGGCAAAAAGGGGCACACTGATTACTTGTTCATTAATAAGATAATGATCTTTGGCCACTCTCTTGCACTGGTATGCTGCCTTGCATTTTGAATGTAACCTAGGACCAAGCCAGGTTTGTTTATTTCTGAAAGATAAAACAGTGGTGCTCAGTTTTGGGGAGGGAGTATGAAAAAATTGAAGATTTTGTTGATAATAGTTTGTGTAAGCTATAAGCTGTGTGTTTTGGCATGAGTTAAGAGATTTTTGTGTGTTTTACTTTGTTACCAGGGTAGTATATTGATCACAGTAGACCATTTGCATAGCAATTTGCATTTCCATAGCCCAGATGAAGAAATTCATAAATTAGTAAATAAATAAAAATAGAGCTCCTTCACAAACCTGGAATAATCACAGGAGGGGGAGAGCCCTGCAGGTAATTGGCAAGGCATATTCAAGTTCAGGAAATAAAATGTTTCTTGCTATAGTGGTCTAGATTCAGGGATTACATGATGATTTACTGTATGGCATAGTTTTAGTTGGGTAGAAATTTTGTCCACTGTCAGCTGGGTAGACATTTGGTTATAATCAGAGATCAAAGTATTTGCATTTTGGAAGTTTTCCCAACAAGTTTCCAGTGAAGTTTACATTTGTTGGAAGTGTAACACATCACTTGTATTTGACCTCATATAAAAACACTCGTCATTTTTCAGTACAAGCCATTCAGTTTTATTTCCCACAATTCAAAATCGCCTTCTTCAGCATGGAAGAAAAATAGCTGAAAGTATAGATAAGCCTTCTAGTCATAAGATGCAAACAGCATCTTTTGATTTCCAAAAATAGTTTCATAAATTTTACAAATCAGTCTCTGGTTAACAAAATTGTTTTCAGGGCACATTCCTGGAAAGCATTACTTCTGATAATAAGACTTGTTAAAACATAACACAGCTCACTTTGTAATACACAGCTCTTGCAGATTACTTAGTTTCTGTCTCTGTCTCTTTCCTCAAAGCTGCCATACAAGCATCATCCTGCCTGGGCTTCAATTATTATGACAGGCCGGACTCACTTAGCACTTCAAGGTTACCCATTTCAAGCCATAAAACTGTTTTCTCATAAAGAAATTAGACACTCAGATAATCCCTCTCTCTTGCTGTTAACTCCCAAGTAGCAGCACTAAACACCTGCAGGGTTTCATCTGGAAAAATTCAACACATACCTCTCAACTGTACAGATTTTTGCAGAATGTCCAGCTTTTTGACTCATGTTTTTGGTGTGTTCCTCCTAAAATCTGCACTTTTCTGGGAAATTCTTGAGGATTGAAGTCATTAAATAATGACAAACATTTGAGTTTAAGACTCCACACCCTTCAGAAAATTCATGCTAATGCAAAACCTATTATTCTATCAACTTTCTAAGTTTGCAAGAGCAATATTTAAAATCTGTCCTTATTTGCCCCCCCCCCCCCCCCCATCATTTTAGGCTTTGTCCAGATTTTTTGCTCTAAAAGGTTGAGAGATATTCTTGTCCAGGCCTCCTCTTTCTCTTACTAAAACTTCACAACTGACTCTGTCTTCAAATAGCATTTTTTATCCCCTCAGTATATGGCTGTGCCACTGCCTTTTCTGTCTCTCTTGCTAAGAGACACACAAGTCAACTATTCCGTCTGACCATTTCATGGCTAGTAGCCTACATATCCTACTACATTGCTGTAGGTTATAACTTTTTTTGATGCCAAAGGTCATGTAAGCAGTTTTGCTAAGGTGTACTGAAAGTTTCTTAGAGATGACACATTCGCAAAGGGTATTAAAGATACTTTGAAGCTGAATCTGTAAGATCTGTAGATGCAGACTTCAGAAATAGAAAGTCATCTTCATGCAATGAGTTTGGCAGAGGAGGAGATAAGGTTATTGATAATGTCATTGATTAAACGTAGAAGATGAGTTGGTGCTAGCATTGACTCCTGGGAGCCTGTAGAGGAATTTCCTACAGAGAAAGGTTGCAGTCAGTAAATGCTCTATTACACAGATATTTTCTTTTCCATTTTAAAGCATTGTTTCAAATCTCAAGGGTATGCAGTTTTTGGAAAATTAGGACATAAGCTACAGATTTGAGTGCTCTTTTAATATTACTGAGTAGACCTCTTTAATACTTTCCAGTTCTCTGGCTATTTAAACTGTATTAGTAACGGTTTGTTGCAGTTAGATTATGTGAACTTGCTTGATTTTCTGTTGCAAACCAGATAATAGCCCACAGTTACTGATTTTATCATCTGAGAATTGATGAACTTTTTCACAAAGAGTTTTGTAATAGGACACAGGATGGTAACAGGCAGAGGTGGGTTTTTAGCATAGGGAGGGAGATAAGTACAGTGGCATGTTTGGATTGTTTTGAAAGATTTTCCTGTGGTTAGTGATAGACTGACTGTGATTAAGTGGTTTGGAGATTTCTGGTACAACCATATGCAGGGCAGTGAAGTGAACAGAGTATGGCTTGGGGTATCCTTTTCTAGTAGCGCTTTCCTAGATATTGTTTGACATATTTAGAGAAGGATGCTCTGTATTAAGGGAAAAGCAGTGTCATCTAATTGGGGGGAGTTTGCTGCTAGGGTAGTTTAGGTTTGCATGACAGTTTAAGGTAAGACTAAGGTAACGCTATTTATGTAGTGTTTGTATATGTTTGGTTCAATACTTGTGCTTTGTACGAATTAATGTTTTGATGTGCAGTGTCTTTAATATATTTCTGTAAAGCCTTTCCTCATCATCTTTAATTATTATTTCCATGACAACCCTAGCTAAATGGTAGTAAGGTAACAAAGCCTTTCACTGTAAGAGAGGGCCCTTAACCGAGAATTCCATACTTGATCACGTCAGACCTCTCAACATTACAAAACATCTAAACTAGCCTTGCACAGTTCTACAGGAAAGGGTTAAATACAGTTTCACAAAGAAGTTGCATAAAGCTTTCTAGCATTAATGGTTTAATATGACAGTCATGCACAAGTGTGTACACTTTTTAATTCTTCCAGTCTGTTTAATCTTCCTATTAAGAGAATTGCTGTCATGCTTTCACCTAGAGTCTTATAATATTTTGAAAACATTGTAGACAAATAAAGAATTTTGACAGTTTGACCAACACTGCTATTCCCTGAGAGGGGGGGTCACTGTTGGTTATTTAGTGGTATGGATGCAATAGTTGTCCAGAGTATAACCCTCAATGGAAGAACACAGTAATTGTTTGAACAGTTTAGGTTATGTTTTATTCAGTTGAACTTTTATTTTTATTTTTTATTTTACATTTGTTGACCGGGCTAGTCTAACTGGATACATGTCCATTTTCAGTAGAGGCCCGGGGAGATAAGCTCTGTGCAAAAAATAGCAAAAAAACCCAGCAAAAAACATTTTTACATACAATGTTGTTACAGGTTAATACAGAAATTATCATAGAGGTCTAAGTACCTCCCATTTTAAAATTAGGGTACAATACTAAAATAGGTCTAATAATATACTATAGTCTGGGAGAAATAGGTCTGGGATAAGAGGAAATAAAACCTTTATATTTACAAAGAAAATTAGAAGTTAGGCTGGAAAAAATCAAAGAGGACAGAAATACTATACAGTGCCAAAGGCAGGCACAGTGGAAAAATTACAGAGGGCAGAAATACTTTGCAGTGCAGTAGGCAGGTACAGTTCAGATTACAGGTAGTATACAGAAAGTCAAAATAAAAGAGGCATAGAGGAGGAGATAAGTAATCTTGCAGATTACTTAGTTTCTGTCTCTGTCTCTTTCCTCTGTTTGTTTTCCAATTAGTTCTGAATTACCCTTGTTGTTCTTTCCAGTTAGAGAAAGTGGCTGCCTTCACTCCGAATTGAGTGGTTTGAAACTCATTTCCATCCTCCCTTGTTAGGTTGTATAAGGTAAATGGTAAGGTTAATCCTAAAAAAAAAAATTAAGTATTGCATGCTCTGACTGAAACTAATTGTGAAAATAGGGGTAAATATGATGGGGGCAATGAACGTGCAGGTCAGCAGTGTCATGAGGAAAGACTGGATAACCTCAATAATTTTTATCTAAATGACCCTTTAGAGTTTCTGGAACTGTGGAGGCTGAGTGACAAAAAATACACATATTATCACAGGGGGTGATCGAAGTGTGGAAGAGATATTGAACAACATACGAGGAATTCCATCGAAGGAAGTGCCAAGGATGGATGAGGAATATATTGCTCAAGATGGTTGTAAGTTAACTTACAAATAGTTTAATAGTTTGGAATTTAATAAGGTATTTTTAACTTATTTATTAAGGGTTTTAAATTCATCCCGGGTAAAAGAAGTGACACTAGTCAGATTTTGATAGATTTAAGTGCATTTGTTAGGAAAGAACTTAGAACTTACATTTTCAACTGGTTCAGGTGAAAAAATACACCTGAGGTGATTCTGAGGGAAAAAAGTACATTTAATCCACCATTTCACTCACAGTTATAGAGCTTTGAAGTTATGGTGGAAAAAGAACTTGGGGAATTAAGAGGTGAAAAATCTATCCCAATCTCCCCTTGGAAGAAAGGCTGTTGAAAGAAGAATTAAAGAAGAGAAAATATTTAAGGGTGATGAAACCTGGAAAGAGGGATGGGATAGTATTGATGGATACCATATTATATGTAGCTAAAATGCTTAACATTCTTAACAAAGAGGAAAAGTACTCTAGGGTATCCAAAAATGAAATTAATATGGGTTATAAATTAGATTTTAAGTTAAAAGAGCTTTCACATAAAGGGGTGAGATGTTGACATTTTTAACTTTTTTGGCTAGGGAAATCTTTAGTTCTTTCGATATGTGTGATCCCGAAGAATGTAGTTGATCCTCCTCCTTAGGCCCATTGTCACAGCCAATGGAGCTAAGACTTTTCCTCTGGCCAAGTGTCTTGACCTTAAAGTATGGAGTGAACAGAATGGGATTTTGTAAGAGTCCTTGGACATTTTTAAATGTGTTAAGGCTGATCTGTTTAGGGATGAGTTAATATTTGTCACTACTGACATCATAGACCTTTTTACTGTTATACCCCATGACATTGATTTAAAATGGATTGAAGAAACTTTAGTTGGAAGGGATGAGTTTACATATGATAAGGTTAGAACCTCAGTAATGCTTATGGACCTGGTGTTAAAGAATAATTTCATACACTTGGAAGGTGAATTTTTTAGAAATAAATAGTGGAGTAGCTATGGGGACATGCTGTGTCCCCAGTTTTGCTAATATTGTATTGTCTGTTTGGGAGCATAAATGTATTTTTAATTCTAGATATTCCAAGTATTGGAACTTGTATAGGTAATACTTGGATGACATTTGTATTTTTTGGTTGGGCTCTGAAGACAAGTTAATGGATTTTTTTTTAATACATTAACACTACTACTCAGTTTTTAAAATTCACCTATAGTATTTTTGAAGATGGTATGAATTACTTAGATGTGTGTATATACAAAAGGATGTGGTTAAACAAAAGTTTATATCTAGGATCTATAGTAAGGAGACTTTTTCAAACTCCTACCTACATTTTAATAGTGCTTACCCATACAAGCAGAAAATAAGTCTTGTCAAAGGGCAATTTATTTGTGTTTCTATGAACTTCTGGTGAAAATGATTTTATATAGCAATGTCTTAAACTTTAAAAGATGTTTTAGATAGGCTATATCCCCTTAGATTAGTTGATGAAGTTATCAAAAAGTGAGAGAAGGGAGGAAGGGGAGATTTGCTCTAATTTTAGGTAAAGAAGCTACATGACAGTAATATGACACCCAGAGAGTTGATGATTAGATTAACTTAAAGCTAGAAAAGGATGTAAATGTTATGAGTTTTAATAGTGATGCATTACGTATTAAAGAGGTTATTAACAATAATTGGAACAGAATTGCTAGTTATTCAGATCTGGAAAAAGTCTTTAGGGACCCCCTGAAATTTGTGTTTAGAAAAGGACAGAATATTAAGGAACTGTTTGAACACAGTAAGAATTTTATCAGAAAAGAAGGAAGGTTGAAAGTAGATACATATAAACTTGGGGCTTGTGCACAATGTCCATACATTTTGAATAAGAATTTTGTTTTTGTTACAGGTGGGGCAAACATATACAAGCAAATATCTACTGTAACTGTAATAGTGAAGTGATGATTTATCTTGCTGTCTGTAAAAATTTAACATTTTTAAATAGGGAAGACATAGCATAGATTGACGAAAAGAATTTATGATCATATGTACGACATTAAGAATAGTGAAAAAAGGATGCTTTATATAGGCACCAAATTAAATATAGCAAAGCAAGCTTCACCTTTTTTGTATTAGAGGAAATCAAAAAAGGTCCACAGGGAGGGCCATGGGAAACTAGGACTGAGCATAGAAAGATGTTTTGGCAACTTGCTTTAGAAGCAAACAGGCTACCTAGCCTTAATGAAAATATTTCCCTGGCCCCCGTCCTCAAACTTAGGGCAGCTAAGCTATAGATAACTGTACGAGGTGCACTGCCCACAGTTTTATACATGACAAGTCTTGACATGACAAGATTATTTACATTTATTTTTTTAGGAAGTCATATATATTTACACCAAGGTTATATTTTAAAGTATTTTAACAACATATTTATTTGTATCTATATTTGTAGTTGTATTCATATTGGAGCAGTTAAAATAATGGTTTTAAATGCTAGATGGTGACATTAGACAGCTAGAAGTCAATAAGTTTTCATAACAATACAGTTGTCCTTTTAAGATTTATTATTTTTTTTTGTTTCATGCACTGGCACTTTAAAATTCATAGGCAGTTAATAGGATTTATTGACTGTTTAGGTAGATTAGTTATATATCCATCACTTCTATCTCTATGGTGGCTGTCAGATATTGAAGGAGTTTGTATGCTTTAGAACATTATACATACTTCCTAGTGAAAACTATTCACACACTGATGTTTTTATGAATTAATTTTTTAATTGATTTTGTAATTTGATTGATGGCTTAAAGGGATAGTTTGTGCAGGGAGAGGTGTATTTATGTGCAGAACTTGTTCACCTGTGGTTGTTCATCTGAAGAAGTCTGATATTTGTTGGATGAAAAATGTGGTGAGAAAGTTAAAGCATTTAATGTTTATTTGTTTCTGGAATAAAGTTCATTTTGACATTGGCAGCTCTCCTGGTACTCGTCAGTGCCTTAATGTAAATTTTCCTTGGTTGCTACAGCTTCGCTGTCGTGGTTTTCTGTATGCGGTTATTGCTCTGAGGTTATGCACGCACAAAGTGTCAATGCTGTTTTTCACTTTTTAAGCATCAACATTAGTGAGTTTAAGTCAAGTGCTCATAAATATAAACACACACACACAGCTAGGTAGATTGGAGTTTAGGGTAGCCTGTTAACCAACATGTTTTTTTTTTTTGGAAATTAGAGGAAACCAGAATACCCAGAGAAATAGCCACATGGACTGGCTATGCACACTCCACATAGACTGACCAGAGGCCAAGACTGAGTCCCAGACCCTGGAGCTGTGATGTTGAACTCTTACCTCCGAACTGACTGTTCTGCCCAGGTTTTAGGCTTTGAAAGACTCGTTAGCTGCTGTATGATAATTCATGTTTTTTGTGTGCATACTTGGTGTGTGGCTTAAAAAGTCTCACCTTGGTATAGCATAGCTTGCCTACCTGGTTTCCAAATAAAATCAGACTAGATGATCAATGACTGTTGTGAATATACTCTGAAAATGGAGGGGGAGACATGGAAACCCTCATGTTTGCACTTAGTATGGCACCTTTTTGCTAATCCTTCTGTGCACATTAGTACTGCTTAAGTGTTGTCTATGCATATCTGTGCATTTCATTTTACTGATGGTGACTTTGCTGGGTAACATCATCACAGTACCATTACTACAGCATGCTTTTGTCAACATGCACTAGTAAAACTGACATACTGTTCTCTTCATTCTCTATTATTGAGAAATATATACTGCTGCTGTAAGATTCAAATGTGAAAATTTGAGTGTCCAGAATGCAAGTGCTGTGTTTTGTGCAGTGATGTTGTTATGCCATTTTGCTTAAATTAGTGTACATTTCACTGTGTGTGGTGTACTGCAGTAGCTGTCATGCTTAGACATTGACATAGTGGTGAATTGTGTATGCATCACACTTCGCACAGTGGAATATAGCGTGACCAACCAGTAAGCCGAGTCTGCTGGTAACTCTTCAATAAGCTTCAATGTAAATGAAAGGATTTCAATGCCTCAGACACTGGGGATGTGATACAGTGATAAGCACAGAACTTTGCTACTATGCAGTACACGATTTTTGCCAGAGTATCAGGGCCACTACTTTGGTACGAAAAAAAATTAATTAAAATTAAGAAGATCATATCTGCCAAGGGGGAGCAGTGGTAGTAGTCTCTGGATGTCAGGCTGTATAAACTGATCCCCAGACAGCAGAGCCACCTGTGCAGGCTGTACATGTGCTTTCCACCTCCCTATCAAACAAGCATTAGAATCTTGAAAGGTTAAGTGGTACAGTGGTTAAGGTATATGCCTTTCAACCACAAGGTGCAAGGTTTGATTCTCACCACTGGAAAGAGCTTTACAGATTGAAGATGTATATACAGAGGTGATCTTTGCTTAACATACAAGGCCATGTCAAACCCAGAGCTGTTGGACATACTACACTTAAAGAAATCCCAATCCCTCAGAGCCACACGCTCCAGGGATCTAAACCTTGTCATCACAATAAACAAAACATGCTGGAGGGATAGGTTCCTGACCCAGAGACTCCCAAGACTCTGGAATAGACTGCCCATACATGTCAAGCAGAGTGCCTCTTTGGCCCTCTTCAAAAGGAACCTTGACGATTGGATGGGAGAAAGGAAATTCACCCTGGGGATCACATCAGTCACCCTGCTAGGCAGGGGTCCAGGGAAGTAAATAGTGTGGGAAGAAATAGCCAGGGAATTGTTATGGCTAGGCTTGTATAGGCCCTAGGGCTGATAGCCTAGTACCAACCTACCAACCTATGAACCTATTACTGATATTCGACAAGCCCTGATAAGGAAACATGAAGTAAAACACATAGCCCGTATTTTTCTCCTGCAGATGCCATTGGAGCATTTAATTCGATACAATTAAGAAAGTGTTAACTGGAATATGCAGATTACAAGAAGACAAAACCTTTAAATCATATCTTAGAAAATTTTGCAAAATTATTGTATTTTTAGATTATTTTGTCACACAAATTTCACAGCATTAGTTTGCATGTTGCTAATGATTGCAAAGCATGTTGTTGATAGCCCCTTGGACTTCAGCACTGGACTATATAAGTCCACTAACATTATCAGTAAGGTTGTACTGCTTTCATGCCTCATAAGGTGCAAACCCATCTTCTGAAAGTTCAAGCACATAGTAGCAGACATCGGGATATGTAGAAAGAGCACAGCAGCTGTATGCACTATAGTTCTGCAAAGGTCAGGCTAAGTTTCCTGTAAAAGACTTCACTCACTGTGACTTTCTCAGAGGACACAGTACAACAGATAACACTCAAATACTGCAAATGTTGCCCTTAGTCTGACCTTGAAAAACAATTTAAAAATTGGTCAGAAATGGCATTTTATGCAGTTCTTTGTTGAAACAGACTTCTGTGAAGGCTGAGTTTTCTCCTATGAAAGCAAGTTTTTGTTTGTTTTAGCGTCTCCTTTTCTTTTATTCCCTCTTGCCTGTAAATAAGCCATTAGACCAGACAATTGTAGCCATTTATAACTAGCACTATGTGCTAAAACTAGTAATGGTCACTGTGCCTTTGATGCTTTTAGCTAAATTACTGTTTTGCTTAGTTTAGACATTACATTTGTACTTTTTGAAATGGCATTAAATTTGTCCTTTTTGAAATAACACTCCAAAGACACATGCTAAGTAATCAGAGTTCACGTTTGTGAAATGCGTGCATTGTAACATTACATGTGAAGTTGTTCCATCTCCGTTCATTCTTACTGATGGGTTCGGAGCTGATCCCTCAGCTTCAACTCTGTCAACTGCAAAAGCTCGTGGTCTTAAACCAGCTTGAGGCCAACTCCCTATCCCATGATGCACCATGTGCTTCTCTCAGATCTCGTTTGCCACTGCAACAGATCGTGCATCTCACCAGCTCGGACAGTGAAATTTAAGTATTTTCCTTATACATATCTTATCCTTTTTGCTGTAGTTAGTATTTTTTCTATTTTATAGCTTAGCTAGAGGGTTGTTGTAGTTTAGGTAGTGGTCATACTACTTAATAGCTAGACTTTCTGAAGTTTTTTAGTGTAGCTAAATAACTCCCTTAATTCTTTTCTTTGGTGCCTGGTTTTATTAGGATTAACCTCTTAGTACTGAAGGCCGTTTTTTTCCAAGGGTGTTTGTGTGTGTGTGTGTGTGTGTGTGTGTGTGTGTGTGTGTGTGTGTGTGTGTGTGTGAGTGGTATAGTTATAAAACCTAGAGTAGTTATTCGTAATTTTTACAGCTTTACTAGTGTGTGGTTTTCCTGTAGAAGTTAGGGCCCAGTTTTATTAGGGCCATTTTATTATATCATGTGTTTTGCTTCTTTGTGGACTGTCATTGGAAGACAAAACAACGTAACCCTGATTCACTTTAAGTAGTTAGTGTATATATATATAGTGTTTTTTATGTGAACCCTATGGTTTCTTTATAAGGGTGTTGCCTTATACTTCAGACTTAGCTAGATAATTGATGCATCCTGTTATCTAATTTCTGCATGTCTCAACAAGAGAAGGCGAAGTCAGGATTTAAAAAATGCCCTAAATGTGGACAAAAGATGTTGATAACAGATGGTCACACAGAATGTGTCTGCCTCTGCTTCACTTGTCCCACAAAAACGTAGAGACCCGGAGCCTCAGGTCACTCCATTGGGTGAGCCCTGCTCTTCCGAGACCTCCCCAGAAGCTCCCACTGAGCTTGCAAGAGGAAGCATCTGGATTCCCCACAGGAATCTATCACATCAGATACTGACTTAGATGAGTCAGAAAGGTCTCCAGGGTCCCCCTCTGAAGATATCTCTTTCGGGGATATCTTGGAAATTCTTAAACAGAGGGGTGGCTGGAAACCCATTAACCCTACTGATGATGAGGCAGCCCTCCTGAAGACTTTTGGGTCTCAGCCCTCCACCACTTGGGTGTCTCCACCCTTTGATGAGCTGATTGAGCTAATCTCTTGAAGGGTGTGGGAGTCACTGGATACCATGGAGCCTGTCCCTAGGAGGCCTAATAAATTTATAACTTCTCCCCAGGACAAGATCTTCCTGACCAAAGGAGTGCCCATTGATGCTATGGTGGTGGTGATAGCCACCAAGAAGGAATTTTTAGAAACTTCTACATCTGTCCATCCTTCTAATAAGGATTCTAGGATCATGGACAGATATGGTAAGCATATGTTTAGTTCAGCGACTTTTGTTCTCCAATCACTGAACTATCTAACACACTTTACAAGGTTGCAAAGGGTTCTCCTGAAAGAACTAGGAGATACTCTACAGGGTTCAGTAGCTGTGGGAGTCTCAGAGAAACTCTTCCATGCGTCTGGTCTCGTATGCAGCTGATGGACGAGTAGGGCAGCGGGTACAGGAATTGCTCTTAGGAGACATTCCTGGATGTGCTTATGTTCCTTTGTAGAGCCCTGTAAGTCATCCTTTATTAACACCCTGGCTCATCCCTTTTTGGACCCAAAGTGAAGGAAACGCTTACCAGGAGTGAGCAGGATGGAAAGGCTCTGTCTGCCATCGGAGTCCGTTTTGCCACCCCTACCAGACCTTACCACAAAGGTCAGAAGGGAAGGAAGATGTGGTTCCATAAAACTCCAGGAGCTTTCCAGGACACTTGTGGTGAGCCCCCCTCCAGAGGCAGAGGAGGGGGTAACAATGGAAGATGCTGCCCACGTGGCAGAGGGGGTCCACAGAATCACGGCAACAGATACCAGTTCTTTGGGAAGCCCTATCATCGATCCTGAGAGGTGGCCTGCCTGCCCATCTCTGGAGGCAGTCAGGGGATGCTTCTCTTTGTACCCAGATGACTGGCTAAAAATAACAAAAGACAGCTGGGTACAAAGCATCATATCCAGAGGATATTCAATTCCCCTTGCCACCCCCCCCCCAATAAGAAAAATCCTGGACATTCCATCCAGTCACAGGGAATAAGCAGCCACAAAGATTCAAAGGTTGCTGGAAAAAGAGTCACCCAGCCAGTCCCAGCAGACCAAAGAGGATCCGGAATTTACTCAAGGTTCATTTTAGTTCCAAAGAAAACAGGGGACTGGAGGTCCATTTTGGAGCTCAGCAGACTAAACAAGTCAGTAAGAAAGACAAAATTCCGGATGGTCATGCTACGGTTAATAATTCCCGTTTTAGGGAAACAGAGTTGGATGTGCTTGATAGATCTCCAGGATGAGTGCTACCACATGAAAATGGACAGGTCATCCAGAGATCATCTGTGCTTCCAGCTGGGAGTCAGTCATTATCAATTTCGTGCTATACCATTTGGTCTCACTACAGCCCCCAGAGTGTTCACCAAATGCATGGCAGTAGTCACAGCTCATCTGAGATGTTTGGTATTCCAGGTATTTCTATACATAGACAATTGGCTGCTTACTGCCACCCCCAGGCATTAACTCATACAAGCAAGGGACACAACTCGGAACATCTGCAGTCATTTGGGGATTGCGATAAATTCAGAAAAATCTGCCTTGTCACCATCGCATCATACCATTTTTATAGGAGCAGAGCTAAATACCATTACCTTGACCTTAAACCTTCCACCAGAAAGAGTTTATGTCCTACAAAAACAGGTCCTGGACCTGCTCCCAAGAGAAAAAGCCCCGGTTTCAATGGTACTCAAATTGTTAGGAACAATGGCAGCAGCAATCATTGTGATTCCTTTAGGTCGGATGCATATGCATGTACTGCAATGACTCCTGTTCACACAATGGTCTATTCGAGAACTCCCAATGTCACACAAAATCCTGATAATGAATTCCTGCAAGAAGGACCTTCAGTGGTGGCTGACATCTGACCAAGTAACTCTAGGTTGCCCCTTTGTTCTACCCACTCCCATAGCCACGGTGACAACGAATGCCTCCCTGATAGGGTGGGGGGGGGGGTTATTTTCAGGGAAGAACAGCCCAAGACACGTGGAAGAGAAACGAGGCTCATCTCCATATCAATATCCTGGAGATGAGAGTGGTGCTAATAGTTTTACAGTTCTTTCAAGACTCTCTCCTTCTGGGAACTATTGCAATTCAGGCAGACAATATGTCAGTGGTCTGGCACATAAACAAGGAGGATCCAGATCTTATCCCCTGTATCGAGAGGCCCTGAGAGTATGGCAATGGGCAACCTCCACCCAGCGCTTTCTGATAGCAATGCACATCCTGGGGAAATCCAGTGTGATAGCAGACAAAACTGAGCAGGGCAATTCTATTGCCTCACGAGTGGTCCCTAAAGGAAGAAGTGTCAGAAAGGACATTCTGCAGATGGGGCCAGCCTTGCTGTGATCTCTTTGCAACTCCAACAAACATGAAATGCAGCAGCTACTTTGCCCTAATTCCCCCTCCGCAGGATGCCCCAAGGGATGCACTTGTACACAGTTGGTCCCTGGGTCTCTTTATGCCTTCCCTCCTTTCCCTCTGATACCCAAAGTTTTACAGTAAGCCAAGGCTCTGGGAAGGACCATCATTCTAATAGCCCTTACTGGCTTCATCAAATTTGGTTCCCCTTCCTCCAGCCCCATCTATTGGAAGACTCTTGGATTCTGGACCCAGTGCCAGATCTCCTGACTCATTCATCAGGGGCTCCCCATCCATCTCTTCACTCCCTCAAACTGACAGCTTGGCTGCTTCAATTTCCAACATAGCCAGGATTCACAACCTCTCAGCTGCAGCTCAGCATATTTTAACATCCTGTCATAAATCATCTACCAGGAAGTTATACCTTAGTAAATGGAAAAGGATTTCTACATGGGCATTTCAGAACAATATTGACCAGTACCTGGCTTCAATTTCATCCATTCTGGAGTTTTTGACTAAACTTTTCAATGAAGGTGCAACAGCAGCAACCGTTAGAGTTCAATTGGCAGCAATTTCTAACTTTTATCTTGGTGACCAGGGGTCTAATATCATGTCACATAGACTCTCCAAAGCCTTTCTCAAGGGTATGGTTCATTTGAGATCACCTATCAAAGCTCCAGCTATGCCATGGAATCTAAATTTTGTTCTTTCCTGAATAATCCTACCCCCTTTCGAACCAGCCTCATCTTGTGACTTGAAATATCTGTCATGGAAAACCATATTTTTAATAGCTATTACTTCTGCTTGGAGGATTTCAGAGTTACAGGCCTTGTCCATTAAACCCCCTTATTTGATTTTTCCATAATGACAGAGTTTCACTCAGAATAAATTCTTCATTTTTCCCTAAAGTTTGCTCAGAGACAAATCTCAACCAGTCTATTGAATTGCCCATATTTTTCCATAAATACACTAATAAGATGGAACATATGCTGCACAAACTTGATGTTCACAGACAACTTTGATTTTATTTAGACAGGACCAAACATTTCAGGAAAACAGATCAGCTCTTTGTCTATTTTTCAGTGTCTAAAAAAGGTGCTCCAGTGGCAAAAACCACTTTACCAAAATGGTTATCAGATTGTGTATTCTTCACTTGCAATTCAGTGACTACACTGTTACAACAGAAGATAAAGGCCCTCTCTACTAGAGCTGTATCTACTTCATCAACCTTTACGGTTAAATTACCATTAGATACTATTTGTGCAGCAGCTACTTGGTCAAGGCCTCATACCTGCATCACTCATTACAAAGTAGACAAGGCCTCCAGGGACAGGGCTTCCTTTGGTTCCACTATCCTGAAGAGCGTTCTCCCGTGAGCCTCCTGAGAAGATGGTGCTTGGGACGCTACCCATCAGTAAGAATGAACAGCGAGATAGAACAACTTCACCTAAAGAAGTTATGTGCTCACCATAATGTTCCATGTGAGTAGTTCATCTCGCCTTCATTCTTACGTCCCACCCTTCAACCCTCATCCAGGCTTCTTGAGGACCGAGATTTCATTTACGTCTTGGTTTGTCTCTTATCCAGTTTCTACTAGTAGCAAATTAGTAGTGGTATGTAGCCTGTTGGCAGCAAACAAGATCTGAGGGAATCACAAGGTGCATCATGGGTTAGGGAGTTGGCCTCGAGCTGGTTGAAGACCTTGAGCTTCTGCATTTGGCCGAGTTAGAAAAAGGGATCAGCTCCAAACCCATCAGTAAGAATGAAGGTGAGATAAACAACTCACATGGAACGTTATCGTGAGCACATAACGTCTTTATTTGTGAGGTTCTATGAAATGCGTAATGTTTTTCAACTTCTCAAGTAATCAGAAAAGAGGAGACTGGGCAAGTACTACTAATTTCAGCAGATGTTTTCATTCTGTTCAACCTCATAGAACTGCAGACAACAAATTGTTTTTATTGTGTTCCCATAGTGTTGTAGTTAAATCAAGGCCCCTGTACGTATAAGTAAAACAGAGGATTAATTGGAAGTGTAAACTAATGCATTTCATCACTTGAGTACAGCTGTTGTAGAACTATTTTGGCTAATAATAAAGTACATTTTCTGAAAAAAAAATTGAACCGTAAATTGAATGTATGTGAAATATGCAGTTCCTGTAATGTTTAGTAGTTACAGTTAAGCATGGGTGTGCCAAATTGGATTCCTTTTATTGATCTCCCTTTGCTACATGGATTTATCATGTTGCCCAGAAGCAACATTATAGAAAAAAGTCTGTAGCGAAATAGCAGGTCTTGGGAAAACCAGGACTTATAATTTTACAGCTAAAAGCTCTAAACACCAAAACAAAGGAGATAAACATCTACAGATTTTTTCAGATCAATGTTCATGACAGAGTAACCTTATATTACAAGAGTTGCATTTCCTAAACAGTCTGGCAGTTTAACATATTTTCATGAAAGTTTCAGAAAATATTCTGGGGCATTTGCCTACAAAGTTTCTTTAGATTGTGCTTCTCGTTTTGAATATGAAGATTAAGGAAATGAGTTGCCTGATTCTATAAGTCCCAACTATTTGAAAATTAAAATGTAATTCAACAAAACAACAGTTCTTAAAAACCTGCTTTTAAACCTTTAAAGTGTTTTTCTGGTGTAGCTTGTAGGACTTCAAGTAACATGGAAGTCTTTGCTGTAACACCCCTGCTGTGTATAGGTGTCTGCGTCTCTCTCTCTCTCTCTCTGTGTCTGTGTATGTGATATAAGGTCTATATTAAGTAAGCAAACGCTTAAAAAAGCAAACACTTATTCATCAATCCTAGTTCAGCGAACGCTGAAAATGCTGAACACTTGGAACAGCGATTTTTTTTCCCAGGGGAAAAAAATCGCTGCTCCAAAAAAAAAAAATTAAAACAGTATTTAATGTGAGGGACTTTGCCCCCCACCCCCCTACTTAAATATACCAACTCTGAGATTGCACCACAGTGGAGGAAACAGCAAACTCCCGAAACCAGCCCAGCATTTTTTTCTCAGAGAAAAAATTTGCTGTTCCGGGTTTTCGGCATTTTCAGAGTTAGCTGAAATAGGGTCGATGAATCAGCATTCGCTGATTCAATATAGACCCTATATATATATATATATATATATATATATATATATATATCTATATATATATATATATATAAAATATATGTATGCATGTGTATCACACACACACACACAAAATATCATCAGTGTTGTTGTACCCCAGGTGTATGGAAATACTTAGTGATGCAGCATTTTGGGACTTAGTATGTGTCTCCTCCATTTTATACATTTATTTCCATTGCCCTGAGGATTGCAATTGTATTCTTGGAATTTTAAGAGGAAATCATCACTATGAGATAGGGAGGGACGTGAGGTCAGATGCTGATGTGTTGAATGCTACCTCTTATCCAAGTTTATTTACAGTAGGGGGAGTTTTATTGTCGTTATGGCCTTCTGCAGTCAGTGAATAACCTAATGCGCTGGTATGTCCCATTTAACTAAGTTCCTTTCAAAGTAGCTTTGACTTCATCATTTTCTACTGACGTGTACAATATTAAATTTTTAGGTACATTCTGTACGGCTGACACTGATTACATTTTCCTATACTTCCCATTTAGAGCTCCCTTGCCCCTACATAAAAAAGGTTACATATGATGCGGAAGCCTTTGGATGTTCAAAGAATTCATTTCTGTATCAAAGGTATGTGACGATGCTTGACCTTGAAAATTAATTCAGATGCAGCCAGTTTAAATTATCTGCATAATGTTCCTTGTGAGACAAATTTATCAAGGTGGTTCTGGTTGAAAGTTTGCCTTCTGCAGATGAAACTAAATGATGCTGAGGTGTTTTCTGACAGCCTTTGCAGTGCTGTTATTCACCTCTTAGTGACCTGCCTCCCCTTTACTCTCTTCATAGTGTACTTCTCAAACTTTTAGTGCAAGAAATCCAGACAGAGAGAGAAATAATGGGGGGGACAAAGACCCAAAAATAGGGACAAATTTTAAACATTGTTCTTATAAACTTAGAAAGTTGCCAGAGTAACAGGATGTTCTTCATCTCACATTGCTGCAGTCCTTACTTATGGGTAGTCCGCTGTCCTCGGTCGGCCCGAATACCAAAGTATTAGGCTGACGTCGGTCATGGGCGCACAGCCCTGACATCAGAGCGTCAGGGTATAAAAGCGCATGACCGACGTCATATCCCCAGTCTTTTTTGCCGCATGGTCCGATGCAGAAGCAGCGTTGCAAGTGCCGTTCGGCTTTCTGAAATTTTTCGTTTTCGGAGTTTCAGACATACCAAGTTGGGCTAAGTACCCCGTTGGGGAGCATTTTTGTTCTTTCTTGCCTCAGTTATTTACTGGATGTCAGAAAAAGTGAATAATTGTATTTCTTGTGGGAAGCAGATACCGCATAGGGATTACCACTCGCTTTGTATCCCTTGCGGAGCACGACGTAGTTGGGTGTCGGTATTGTGCTAGGTTTAATAAGCGCACTATTAAGAGAAGGCTAGATTGCGCTAGGTTAGTCTTTGGCAAGCGGTGTAATTATAATATGCCGTCGGATCCTCCGACGCCTGCTTCCACGAAGAAGCGTAAAGACAAATCTGTAAAGCCTAGGCAGGATGATTCGTCCATTTCAGACGCCGGTCCTTTAGAGACTGCAGTGGAACAGGTGGATCCGGCTGAAGTTTCTGTTGAGTCTCAGGGGGAATCCTTGATTTTACAGGATGTGGCCTCTCAGGAGTCAGGTCAGGCTGAAGGGGCCTCTCAGGTTACTATTCTCCCTTCTTTGCCTAAGGGGGTTAGGCCTTCTGCTATTGTTTCTAGGGCTCCTTCTAAGGGCAGGTCTGTTTTGCCTTCTTCTGGAGTTAGTTCTGGTTCTTCAGGGTCTGTACCTAAGAAGCATATGCTTAAAATGGCAGAAGATTTGATTACTTTAATTAGAGGTTCCATGCCCCCTCCTGATAAGAGGCCCAGGGTAGAGCCAGAGTTGGAAAGTTTGGAGCAGGCCTCAGATGATTCTGAGTCTTCTGCTGAAGATATTCAAGATTTTCCTCCTTATTCGGATTCCGATGCAGAGGATTCTATTCCTTCTGCTTCCCCTCCAGAGGATTTTTCATTTTCAGAAGCCTTACACTCTATGAGGGAACATTTTAAGTGGGAAGGACAGGATTACTCAGATTCCAGAAAGAGGCTTAGAGAGTTCTTGTTTTTACCACAGCATAGGCCCTTGGCTATTCCTCCTGTTTTGGATGTTGTTCAGGATGTTTTTTCGGAGGCCTCATTTAATCCAGATTCTATGCCTCCTGCACCAGTTAAACCGGACAGGTATTATAGGGTACCTGAGGCTCATAAATATCTATATAAGAGTCCTAGGGTGGACCCAGAAACTATTAGTCAGGGGCCTAAGGGTGTTAGAGCTTCTGTTGTAAAGAATCCGGTTCCTCTAGATAAGGAAGCTAGAGCTTTGGACAGATGGGGTAAGAAGGTGTACACCTCTTCTACTTTAGCAATGAGGGCTTTAAATTGCCAGTTTCATATGTTGAAATATCAGAATTTCCTCCTTTCTCAGCTAAAATCTAAAGTGGATGCTTTGGCGGAGGGCATAGAGTGTAAAGAATTGCAAGATTTGGTGCATGTTTCTGAACAGGTGGGGAAACATTCTTTGCAGTGTGGCTTTGATGCTTTGCAGGCTTCTTCTAGAGTGGCTGCCACTGGTTCAGTTCTTCATAGGCATGCCTGGCTTAAGGATCAGAATTTATCTGAGCATGTTAAGTCTAGAATTCTGGATGCCCTTTACAGTCCGAAGTTTTGTTTGGTCCTCCTGTGGAGTCTGTTTTGAAGAAAATGGAGGACAAGGCTAAGTCTATGCAGACTGTTAAAGATTTTTTGCAGGTTCAACCTCCTAAGTTTAGTAGAAATTGGCCTGCTAAGGGGTGGACGTACTTCTTCTGATTCCCAGTCTAGGGGTAGATCTAGGCGTGGTAGGGCAGAGCTCAGAGTACCTTTAGGCCTAGAACATGGAGTTCGCCTGCTCAATCTGCTGGTGAGGGTAGGGGCCAGTCCTTTCGTAAACATGCCCAATGACCTGCATTTTCAGCTGCCAGATTCTTCTTGCCTGGCAGCTCCTTTGGGAGGAAAGCTAGCTCTCTTCAAGCAAAATTGGTTTTTAATCACCCAAGACAAATGGGTGTTGGACATTATAAACAAAGGTTACAAGTTTTATTTCCATACATTGCCTCCTTTCAAAGGTATGCCAGACATTCCTCCTCGGCAAAGGATGGAGGCTCACACACAGATTTCATTACTTCTTCACATGGGAGCTATACAGCCAGTACCTCCTTCAGAAGTGGGTCTAGGGTTTTATTCCTGCCTGTTTCTAGTACCAAAGAAAGGGAACACGTGGAGACCGATTTTGGATTTATCTCTCCTCAACACTTATTTGGACATTCCAAAGTTCAAAATGTTGACATTACAACAGCTTTTGCCTCTGCTGGGAATAGATCACTGGATGGTAACTCTGGATCTAAAAGAGGCTTATCTTCATGTTCCTATCAGGCCCAGTTGCAGGAAGTACCTGCGTTTTCGAGCTGGAAATTTACATTATCAGTTCTCTGCATTGCCCTTTGGCTTATCTACTGCCCAGAGTGTTCACAAAGGTTCTGGCTCCAGTGATAGCCTTTTTCAGGATGGAAGGAATACAAATTTATCCTTATTTGGACGATTGCCTGATTATTGCACAAGACAAGGACGAGCTTCTTCAGCATCTACAGTATGTGATGGTAGTGTTAAGATGCCTAGGGTATTCTGTGAACGAAACAAAGTCCAGTCTAGTACCCTCTCAGGACATGTGCTTTCTGGGTGTGAGTCTGAATACAGCTTCCCAGATGGCCTTTTTGACCCCGGACAAACAGAAAAGTCTTTCACTTTATTTCCATCAAATGTCTCTACAGTCCAGGCTGACTGCAAGGACAGTCCTTCAAGCCTTGGGGTTCATGGCATCTTGTATTCTGGTGCTTCCCAATGCCAAATTGCATATGAGGAAGCTTCAATGGTATCTCAAAAATCTATGGACACAACACTGCCAGGATCTGGACACTGTCATTCAGATAATACCTTGCATTCAGAAGGAATTTTTGTGGTGGGCTCAGGAATGTCACCTAAACAAGGGACTCTCTGTGACCCGACCAGAGGCGAGTCAGATTCTAACGACGGATGCCTCGGACAAGGCTTGGGAGCACACCTCAATGGAAAATGGGTGCAAGACACGTGGCCTGCCAGACTTCAACATTTGCATATCAACTTGAAGGAGATGTTAGCAGTACAATTTGCATTGATGGCTTTCAAGGATTTACTTCACCCAGGGCAGGTGTTGATTCTAACAGACAACACAACTGTCATGTGGTACATCAACAAGCAAGGGGAACTCATTCGCACCCTCTTTGCAGACAAGCGATGATTTTGTGGGAGACAGCTCTCAGTTACAACCTCAATCTTCAGGCAAGATTTCTACCAGGAGCACAGAACTCCTTAGCAGATGTATTGAGCAGACAAATAGTGGATCCTCACGAGTGGAAATTGGATCCTCAGGTATTTCAAAAGTTGACAGTGTCATGGGGAACTCCAGACATAGATCTGTTCGCTTCTCCACTAAATTACCAGTTGCCAAAGTTTTGCACAAAAAGGTTTCATCCCACAGCTTGGAAGGTGGACACTGTCATTCAGTTGGAACAATCTTCATGTATATGCCTTTCCACCTCTACCTCTTCTGCCCAAGGTTCTCTTGAAGGCCAGACAAGACAAGCCATCCATGATCCTGATAGCACCGGATTGGCCTCGACAACATTGGTACCCACTACTGAGGAGTTTGGTCCGAGAGCCTCCATGGCCTCTGCCTTTGATTCCACACCTTTTGTCTCAGGAGGGCAATCACTTTCTCAATGTCAGAATTCAGTCTCTGCATCTAACAGCCTGGCATATTCTGTTTTAGATTCTGGAGGTTCTCAGCTTCCACAACAAGTTTTGAATGTTATTTTGGAGGCCAGGAGGCCTAGTACAAGGAAAGTTTATGCTGATAAATGGAGGAGATTTTTATTTGGAGCAAAGGGAAGGACTTTGATGTTTCCAAGCCTAATTTGAGTGCTTCCTTACAATATCTTACTGAGTTATTAGACAAAGGTTTGTCCTTCTCCTCCATAAAGGTTCATGCTGCAGCCATTTCGCTAATTATGACTGTGACCCTCCTTTATTCTCTCATCCTTTGTTTAAGCAGTTTCTCAGAGGGGCAAAGAACATAAGACCCCCACGTAGAGCTCCTACTCCTGCTTGGGATCTCAATTTTGTGTTGGAAAAGCTTACTCTACAACCTTTTGAGCCTGCAGCTACTGCCGAAGTTAAAGTATTTGTCATGGAAAACTGCTTTTTTGTTGGCCATTACTTCTGCAAGAAGGGTTTCTGAATTACAGGCCCTTATGGCAGTGGAGCCTTTCTTGATTTTTCATAAGGATAGGGTATCTTTGCGTACTAATCCTTCCTTTATGCCTAAAGTGGTTTCTAGTGTGGCCTTAAACCAAACTATTCATTTGCCTACTTTTTATGCAAATCCTCAAAATAAAGGGGAGAAGATTTTGCATACTTTGGATATTCACAGGCAGTTGCATTATTATTTGAGCAGAACCAAGGAGTTCAGACAGTCTCAGCAGTTGTTTGTTTCTTCTGCTTTGGGTTCACAGGGTAGACCTGTTTCAAAACAAACTATTTCTAAATGGATTGGGTTTTGTATTTCTTTTTGTTATTCCCATCATGGTAAGGAGATTCCGACTGGAATCAGACCTCATTCCACTAGAGCTACTGCAACTTCCACTGCCTTTCTAAGGGGGGTAGCTACAAAGGATATTTTGGAAGCAGCCACTTGGAGTTCAGTACATACTTTTTCTAAACATTACCACCTTCCTCTTTATTCTAAGTCCAGGGCTGGATTTGCCACTGCAATTTTACAGGGCATTTTAGCAGCTCCTAATGCTTTATGATTCTGCCAACCTCCCTTTCCCGTTGCTTTGGGATTCTACCCATAAGTAAGGACTGCAGCAATGTGAGATGAAGAACATAGTACAGTTTTGTACCTACCATAAATGTAGATGTTCGAAGATCCACATTGCTGCAGTCCAATTTTCCCTCCCTCCTTCCCCTCTGTAGCTTAGCTTGGTTATATGGTTTGGGTGATGGCTGTAGTTGGGCATATCTTTTGGGAAGGTACTCTGTTTTTTGGCTGTGGCCTTTCTTTTAGGGCCTTCTGACATCTGGGGCATGAAAAGACTGAGGATATGACGTCGGTCATGCGCTTTTATACCCTGACGCTCTGATGTCAGGGCTGTGCGCCCATGACCGACGTCAGCCTAATACTTTGGTATTCGGGCCGACCGAGGACAGCGGACTACCCATAAGTAAGGACTGCAGCAATGTGGATCTTCGAACATCTACATTTATGGTAGGTACAAAACTGTACTTTTTGCATTAACATACATTTTCTGAAGCATATGAAGCCTGAAACTCGCAGGTCTTTCATTATTTAGTGACTTCAGTCCTCAGTAATTTGCCAGAAAAATTACAAATCTCATGAGGAGCTGACTAGAAATATAAGCCAAAAATCTGGACATGCTTCATAGTCTCTTCATTATTAAGATGCGCCTTTCCAGTATTGCCTTCTATTCAAGTTGCTTACCACCTTTGCATTACTAGTGTGTTTCATCATGTAACACATTTCTTTCTCTTTTTTTTCTCAGTTTGGCAAGTCTTGAATCTTTTGAGCTTTCTTTAATTAACTGAAAGGAGCTAAAGCCCTAAAAGCTTGGTGGATGTCTTGCTATAATCTCAGTGGCACTGACTCTTAAAATGTTTTATCTCTTTACCAATGCCAAGTGGGGCTATGGTCTGAAAAGCAGATTACTCTGTGAGAAGATTGTGGAGCAGACTAACCAGTATGTGAGATGTGAAAGAACTGTCAACTACAGGAACATGGTTTTGCTTATGATTTTTTTTTATGTTCTGGGTGGTGTTCTGACAGCAAGTGTGAAAAGAAAGCAACACATATTCAGTTCCACTTCATTGTGGTTTGCCTGTGGTAGTAGAAGCAGATAATGCCTGTCAACCACCCAAACGAATTTACAGACATTGCTAGATGTTCCAAGGCATTTATCACCCATGTTAAGTCACAGTTCTTGTCCAAAGTGACATAGCTTGTGCATGCATTATAATGATAGCCCCATCAAAGAAAATATAACCATGGAAAGTATCATAGCAAATGCAAGTTGTTGAGTCTTTCGGCTTTTCCCGTTTAGGGGTCGCCACAGCGGAACTCTGGTCTGCTAATGATTGGCAGAAGATTTTTACGTGCCGAGTTGCCAGCCCTGACGCGCAACCTTCAACAAAGGTACGCCCATTCATGCATGTCTCTACACAGAAGACGCTCTAGCTGAGAATCAAACAGGACGTCTTACTGTGAGGCGACAACGCTAGCGCAGCACCACCACCGCAGTACCATCATAGCAAATGCAAGTACTTTTTGTAATTTATCTGTGCCAACACATACATAGTTCAGTTGATTAATACCATCACAGTGAGCTAAGAACTTTATATTGTGAAATATAATGCATCCCAGAAAGCACATTCTCATTTCATTTATATGGAGTATATATGACAATAAGTGCAATTATTGTAACATTTTTCAGTGGACTGTAACTTAGTATCCACTTTAATATAATTTGTGCAAAAAAAAAAAATAAATAAATAAATACATAACTGAGCACAAAAATTTTCCTTATCAACACACAAAATTCAGAAAGCTTTCTTCTTGTAGTTCACATTTTTTCACTGGTTTTAAGCACAATTCAATTCATTTTACAAACATCTTATTCACAAAAAAAAGTCTTCCCCT
Source organism: Protopterus annectens (assembly GCF_019279795.1). Classification (NCBI taxonomy): domain Eukaryota; kingdom Metazoa; phylum Chordata; order Ceratodontiformes; family Protopteridae; genus Protopterus; species Protopterus annectens. The sequence goes on along the minus strand of NC_056750.1, from coordinate 360,702,635 downwards.
ACCTTTTCTCCTTGCAAGTGATAATGTCATTCTAGTAGTATCTAGTTTAAAATCCTAGCTTTTCTAAATGGTCACTGTCCAAAATGTTTCTGTGTGCTAATTTCATCACAAGTTTTCTGAAGAGTTGTGTGATGAATTAATTTGCTCAGTATTTGTCCTTTGGCTTTGGTCACCCCGTTGGTCATGTAACTTCTTAATTCAAAATAATGGTATGAAGAGAAGATGTTCTATTCATTTGTTACCCCCCTTGACTCTTGCTGTAGTATCTTTAGCTCTGCTTACTGTATTGTCCTGTCACTGAACATTCACAAAATTGGATTGGCTTACCTGGAAGTCATCATGGTTTAGCATTATTTTCATTTGTATTCTTTTGGGAAGTGAAGGCCATAACCTCTTCTCCTGTAAGTACAAGTAGAAATTGTTCTCCTTAATCTATATTATTCTGAATAAATGCTAATTCATAAAAATGATTATCTTCTGCCAGAGAGTACTGGTAGTTACCCCTTTATTTACTTTGGTGGTTACCTTACTGTAACGTTAGAATCCCACCAATGTTTCAAACTGGCTGTTTGCTTTGGGGGTGGTAGCAGGAAGAAACCTGAGACTCTGTTTAGGTTTTCTTTACCCTTTTTCTTCAACATGAAATTCATCTCTTTTTTTCCTTTGCTTCTACACCTGCTTCTTTTAGTTTATTCTTAACTGTAGACCCTTCCTTATCAATCATTATGCTTACCTCATTCGATACCTTAAATACTGAATTCTTTTGGTAAAATTCAGTATTAGGTTTATCTAGCCATTCCAACTTGGCCAAATCTTAACTCCTTTTGAGTTGTTTGCTGCTAAATCCTTTTCTTTAATGGGTTTATATGCATTTGTTAAAATATTAAAATGTACTTCATGCCCCTCTTCCCACATCTACCATCGCCCCATAAATTGGGGTTAAGGTGGGCTCTATAGCTACTGGATGTAACATTTTTCCATAGTTTGTATTTCTATTTAGAACACTCTGTTTTATCTACATCACGCACATTACTTCAGATTTCTGTTTGCAACTTATTTTGTGTTTGCAGACATATGGTAGTCTGTATGTGTGATCATGTTCACTGAGTTTAACAGCTTTTGCAATTATTTCCCCTTTATCACACTACTAATTTAAGAAACCTGGTAACAGAATAGTGGCAGATCACAGTTTCTGTAGTTTCAGTAGTTATGCTCAGCAGTATCTCTTCCATGGTCATGCTTTCAGGCACAGCTCCTTTGACTAATTATTGATTTCTGTTGACATTTTAGGTATAGGGCTGCTGCTGTTAACTGTGCAGTACCCGAGTATGCTTCCTTTTCTATAATATTTAAAACAAATCAGTTTAGGTGGGTTGTTTACTGGTGTGGGGGCATACATAACAGTATTCCAGCAGTTAAATGTCTGCTGTTACAGTCTGCATCCTTTTCCCCATAGTAGAATATTCAGAGGGCTAAACCGTGATCTTTGGCAGAGATTCACATACCTGAATTTACTGGGTACATCAAAGTCAAAACAAACAAGTAACTTTTTTCCATATTATTGGAAGCAGTTCAGGTGCCACTAACTTCCAGAGGATAATTATTTTTTCACACAAGTATGACAGTTAACCTCAGTTAAAAGCAAACGCATTGAACTGCTATTGAAAGAAACTATGTTGGTGTCTGGAAAATAATTAGGAGGCTGCATGATACAGTTTGGATCTGCAATGTGAAACTGATATCACTCAGTTCTTTGACTGAGTAGCAACAGTATCCGACTGGGACATTTGCTTATTAAAGTGCACCTTTGGCCCTCTGTGATGATCAAACCATGCTAGCGCACGCAGTTTTTGAACTTCACATAAGTGATCATGTTCTTTTGGATTCACATTTCTGATTTCAGATTTTTCAGACTGATGTTATTATCCACCAATGTCCATACAGCAGTTACAGTCACTTTACTGTGTACAAAAAATGGCCACAGTGAGCTATTCCAAATTGCTTTTCTCAAATGCGAATTAGTCCTGCAAATCTGTATTAATGGCTGACTGACTTTCTGACATGGTCAAGTTAAACATTCTAATTTGGAGAAGGCTCCCATACGCAGCAAGTATAACTACATTTGATGATTGTGTATGTCTCATATGCCTGTTTGTGGTAAAAATAAGTAAATAATTTTGGGCACAACAAAGTATTTAATGCTTGTGTCACATAGATACCTAATAGCCCATGACTCCCATCTTATTGCATATGAATGTACAATATTCTTGCTAATCCAGGCTATTTAAACTGAGTTACCTTCATTTACAGACAGACCCTCACCTCTAGATAGCAGGCTTAGCCATTCTGTTTTGTACAGTTCTTCTGATCGTGATAAAAAATACCTCAACATAAGAATCAAGGACACACAATGCAAAATGAGGAGCAAAGGATCAGAATCAAAGACAGATTTATGTTATATACTCCTGTAGTATCACTAGAATTAACAGTTTTTGCATCAACTTGTATTTTTAAGATATGAAGTCTGAAATGCTCGTCTGTTATTGTTTAGTGCATATAACCCTCAGTGATTTGCCAGAAACCACAAGGTAAATTATGGGCAACATCGGGACATTCTGTGAAATCAGGCACATTTAAGAGCTATGTAATTTCAGTTTTGCTTCATAAACAGTAGCCGGAATACTCCCAACTTATTTCACATGCATGCAAATTAGTCCAGTAAAGCCAGATGATTAACTGAATAAATGACCAGAGAACTTTCATCCACAAACAGCCCCACCTCCATACAGCAGTTACAACCGCTCTGCATTTTTTGCCTCATCTAACTGTGATAAATAATAACTCAAAACCTCTTAGAACAAGAGTCAAGGATAAATTTTAAATCTTGCTCTTGTATACTTAGAAGGTTGCCAGGAAAAATAATTTTCTATTGATGCACTTTCTGAAGGATATGAAGTTTAAAAATTCAAATATTTGCTATCATAGTGACTGCAGTCCTCAGTAATTTCCTAGAAAATCACAGATTTTGTGTGGCGCACATCAAGAATATGAGGCACTCAGGGACATTCAGTGAAAACAGGGACAGTTTTAACTTTGTTTCACATAGTCACCAAAGGGTAAATATTCCACTGTGTTTTATACTAAAGCATACTACTCTTGTAAAACCAGACTTTAAAAAATGTGCAGATGAAAGAGGGTATGTTGCTTTCATCCACAGCCAGCACTCGCAATCCACTTATTTATTGACTACAGTGCTCAATGATTTGTCAGAAGCTAAATATTTTATGTGGAACAGACCAAAAATATAAGTCAAAGTCAGAGACGTTCTGTAAAATCAGATGCAGTTTCAATTCTGATTGTACAGTCACATTTGAATAAATATTCCAGCACATTTCATATATCTGCACACTAGTCCTATAAAGACACACTTTAAATGAGCAATTAACAAAAGGATTAGTTGCTTTCATCAACGGCCAGTGGCTGCAATCTTCAATGACTTTCCAGAAAAACAAAAATTTTATAAGGCACCTAAGAACATGAGGCAAAATGACAATCATATTCAAGTTTGTTCTGTACACAAGCAGTAGACCCTAATGTAAACTATTCCAACTTATTTTATACAGATGCAGCCAGGCTTTAAGCCATGCCTCTCAATTGCTTCAGAATTCTAGAGAAAGACAAAATTAATGGAGGGAGAGGGGAAGGACAAAGGCAGCCAGGAGCAATTTTTGAATATTTCTCAAAGTCATTTAAAAAGTTAATAGCTCAAGTGTATTTTCTGAACAATATGAAGTACAAAACTCTAACTATAATGTCTGGCACTATTCACTAACTTTAATTCTCAGTGATTAACCAGAAAATTGAAAATGTTATGAAGGACAAGGCAAAATAAGGGGTGCTATGCCTTTGTTAATTAATAGAACTTCCAGAAAGAAGAAACGTTTGTGGTTTTGCTCATGAAACAAGGAAGTACAAAAGTGGCTGATGCACAAAATGTCCAAAATGGATGAAAAGCTTGCTTAATTTACAGAAAATATTCTTATGAAGACACATTCTTATAAGTGTGCATAGCTGATTAGCAAATGTTCCCATATAACCACTAGACCAGGCATCATACCTCTCAACCTCTTAGTGCAAGAAATCTGGACAAAGCCTAAAATAATGGAGACAAAGGCCCAAAAATAGGAACGTATTTTAAATACTGCCCTTTTGAGCTTAGAAAAGTTGTTAGAATAACAGGATTTTTGTTTGCATGCATTTTCTGAAGAATATGAAATCTAAAACTGAAATGTACATCCTTGTTTATTGACTTCAATCTTCAGTGATTTGCCAAAAAACACATTAATGTGAGGAACATTTCAAAATTATGAGGTAAAAATCTGGACATTCTGCAAAAATCTGGACAGTTGAGAGGTATGCCATGCCTTATGCATGACTGTGTGTTACTTTATCTTGGTTCAGCTCAAGTATAATGTGGATTCAGTACTCTGCAGCAAAAAGTGTTCAGTAGCAGCTGTATTTTAAATTACCTAGCATGGTTTTATCCTTTAAGTAACTTAGCAATGTATGTTGCACGTTAAAAGATCCAATTACATTTTAAACTGTGCATTACAATTCTGTCCATGTGGTCAGCAATAAATTATCTTGCAGCTTTGCTGTCTAAACAACGAAGCATCATATTCACACTTTAATTAAACATAATGTCATCCTTCTGGCCTGTATGACTTGTATATTGTGTAATAATCTGGATAGCATACCCTGTAAACTTTGCATTGTACTGTCCAAGTATAACCTGAGGCCATAATCAACACCATTCTGTTTTCTTGGCCTTTCTTTGCAGTACCATCTAAGGTACAGATTCAATTTTACTGTATTTTCTATGAAATTCAAATTGCTCCGAAGTTTAACTTTACAAGGTTAATTTGCAACAAACTCTTAGAGCTCTTGCTGACTTTTGCAGTGTTCAGTGTACACTGGTGTGCAGGGAGTAGTTTGGATTCTAGTTTCATTGTTGTATGTTAATGTCTACCTAGTTGCTGTGGCTAGCTTAATTTGTTGATTGGGCATGATTCAAATACAGCCTGGGGCAACTGCATTAACAAGCAGAAAGACTGAACAAGTTGTGACATACATGACCCTGTTAATCTTAATTTAATATATTCTCACCCAGACTGACAGTGCTGCCCAGAGCTCTTGTCTCCCTAATAAATACGTTCTCTGGTCACCTAATCATCCTGATGATTCTTCTAGTTTTATCTTCTAAAGTTCACACTAGGTGACACAACTGGAGAAGCCATGAGGATGATAAGGTGAGACTACTTGCCAAAACAAAACAAAATAAAAAAAAAAAGACAACCAGTCATGGAGGCCTTTCTGACGGCCTTTGTGGGTTGTTATATTAGACTGCTAGGCTGTAACCCTTCCCCTTGGTGGCTGGCATGGCCACCTGCATCACTGTGATGGTCTAGTAGGCCCTTTTACCTGTAGTGAGTGCTACCTCCCTCAAGCTAATAACGGCTGCTAATACAGCTTGGATAAACAAAGTCCACATTTCTGGTTACAGCTTTTCCATCTGCAGGCTCCACTTGAATTCAGTGAAAGAGCCAAGAGACCAACAGTCCCACCTGCCTGAGTAGCGGTGCCAGCATTTACCACTCACTATTACTGTCCTCTGCCTAGCTCTTCAAGCACCAAAGCTGCTAACTGAACTTGGGTTATTTGGGCCGTAGTCAGGGCTTTAGTTTTGTATGCCACAAGATCAGTGGTAATTCAGAATAGCATTTGAAATGAGGATAAACTTTTTCAGTTTTCATAGTTTTCCAGCATCATTCTGTGTTGGATGTGAAACTGGAGTGCAGATGAAAAGTGTCTTTGGTTAGAAGTTTGCAGATTATGGTCCTTTGTGTAAATACCAAAAAACAATATTTCACCGCAGGATGAGCTTATCACTTTAAGGATGTTTGCACTTTCCCCATAGTTGTACAGCTGGAGTTAATTTGTTAGAACAAGGGAAGGGTGTTTTCTTTCATTTTTTTATGTGTAGGTATGTGTGCATTTCTCTTTGCTTTTTTTTTTATTCATAATTGCCAGTGTTTGTTAGCAAATTTCAATCTCAGCCGTGCACTCTAATGAATTTTCCGGCTGTTAGCTTCATTATTTTGGTATGAGGCCATATAATGGAAAACAAGTGGTGCAATTTTTTTAATTTTGTAATGAAGTTTAACTTTGTCTCTGCTAATTATTTTAAACCATATGTTCATTTTTTTATTCAGCTCTGGATTTAGAACCTATACCTATCAACTTGACTTTAACCTGTGCCATACTGGTCAAATGCCACTTACCACTAAAATGGTATTCAGAACCTAACTCCAAATGAAGCTCTCATGAATAGTTTATTTACTTTGAAAAGCTAAGCTTTCACAGCTGTTTCTTGCTGGGTGCACCATTGCCTCTAGCATCGTGAATTTGCATTGATTTCAGGCTTAGAGCACAGCCAGTGGTCAGGTCTTCCTATAAAGTACTTAGACTAGCCTTTTGGAATTAGGTGTACATGCACAAGAGCTGTAGCTCTGGTTCCACTGTGTTTTCAATGTAATGTTCTGTTTGAGTGCAGCTTATGCTGTCCATGAGGAATGATGGTGTGTACTGCTATGCCCAGCAAATTTAGTATTTATGAATTTTTCTCCTTAGCTACCCACCCCATTAAGTTCAAACATCCTGCAATCAGCTCTTGCAGTTTTTTAAGTCAGTATTTGTGATTTACCATTGCCTTTAGCCAAAAGCTACTTGGAGCAGCTCACTAGGGGTTCGTTAATTTGTACATCAAAAGCCCTAATGCGAGTAGCATGTATAATAGTGTAGCTGGCCTTATTCCTTTCCAGCTTCAGCCATCATATATCTCAATCCCTCCCGCCATGCCATGCCATCCTGATGGTTAGCAGCTCTACTTAGAGAGGGAGGTGGTACCAGGAGCAGTGGCTGATGAGGACCTCTAGCAGCTGATGATCAAGCTGCAGCATGGGGACCAAGCCCCCACCCCTTGAAAAAAGAAGGTAAAAAAAGTAATTGCTTACCATGGTTTGGCTGCATTTGTTTTGAGTCCATTATGAGTTTTTTCTCTCTTACATGTTTCTATGCTGATTTGCCTGGCTGTGAGTAATTAAATTTGAAAGCTAACTTAGAAATCATTTATTTCTTTAGTGAGCATGATATTGGTGAAGATGACACTTATGACATTCCTTATGAAGATGAAGGTGATGTCATCTACGAAGTTATCATTAAAGATGAAGTTCGACAACCCATGGTAAGTCGTTTCCCCACATATTTTTGCATGGAATGGTATATTTTAGTAAAAACAGTGTTTATTTTTGTGATTTAATATGTAGGATGATTGTACTTTAAATGAATATGCATTTTTCACCGGTGAGGTACATAAGGCATAATGGTGCTTGCTTTGAGTTGTGGTTATAGAGACTAACATGAAGTAGAGTTAATGTTAATATAATCCCAAAGTGTTGCTAAATTCAAAGTGCCATAATTAACTCCAATGTACATAATCCCATGGCATGCATAGAAAAGAACACATTTTGTTTTACTTAAAATAAGCAAAATTTAACACATGCAAGCAAATTGTAAAATAAGCAATGCTTGTACTCTGACACACAAAAATGAATATCTCCTACAGTATTAACAAGCAGGCAACTAACACAGAAGAGTAGGCTTGCATCTCTGGTCATAGTCATGTTGACAGGTATTCAGGTAGTATATTGAAGAAATGTACCTCAAGAGCAGATCACAAGAGGTGAGCTGCTTGACTCCATTTTAAAAACTGATAACAATTTTGTTATGATTGGAGACCCAGTCATAATAATTTTTAATACTTATGCAGTCCTACCTGCCCCAGTCTATTACAAGTTTAAAGAAAAAAAGTGTGGAAGCATTTCACTGTCTAATAATTTTTAAAGCTTTTGGTTTTACGGTGGACTACACTTCTGGTTGCTGTTTGTATGGCAATGTGATGCAAGTTAACTTTTAAATCTGCTGTCTAGTTTCTAATCCAGTTCCATGTTAACTGCCTTCTGTGTGGCAGCATAAACTTCACTTAAACACATTGGATTATGACTGGGTCATTATTCATAACATGCTTATTATAATTTTGGCATCTATGTCGAGAGCACACAGTTAAGGGTTATGATCAGGCACCTGATCGTAATTGTTTGTAGTGCATGAAGCTTTATCTGCTTCATGTACTACTAGTTACAGAAAAAAAAATGCCAAGTCTTTTACTGGTTTTCAGAGCAATAGAGCATTGTCAGAAAGACAGTGTGACACAGTCCGTTATGTTTACAGTCAACTTACTCTGCCTCTTAATGTCTAGATTTTTGCCTCTGGTCTGTACCTCACAAAATATTTGTGTTTTTTGGACAAATCACCTTGGATTGAAGCCACTTAATAATGACATTCATTTCAGTTTCAAACTTTGTATCCTTTCAGAAAATGTAGTCGAACACACATCCTGTTATTCTAACTACGCTCTATTTTTATAAGAGGAAGTCAGGGACACATTATCAGTATGGGCATCAGGCATAAACAAATCTGTTTTTTTTTGTTTTGTTTTTAATTCTGCTGCTGTTTTTACTGATCAGTACTGGCATACTTGAGTGCTTAGTGTGAGACCTGACCTTAGCAAGTTAACATTTGCTTAATATTTGTTAAAGTCATGTCTCACACTGTAACAGCACTTAACTAATTTGCCTTTTTTCTGAATATTATAGCAATAACCCACGCCTGGGTGTGGGTAATGCTGGATTTACCCACAGTTGGTGTGGTTTGATCACGAGGGCGTAGCCCGAGTAGCCAAACAAAGCCAACCGTGGGTAAATCCAGCATTACCCACACCCATAAGTGGGTTATTGCTATTATACAATGACATTTAAGAAAAAATTAATTACTTTTCTTAAATAATGGCATTGTATAATGCCTCCTTTCTGCCCTTCCGCAGCTGTCTATTATTCTGCGACAGTTCTGATGTACTGCGCATGCCTATGCAGTACATCAGAGCTGTGGGCAAAAGCAACGGAGAAAGCAAGATCTCCGTTGCTTTTTAAAAACTGTTTCGCTATGTTAAATGAGTTTAACATAGCGAGACAGCTTTAAAAAAGCAATGGAGAATATCCGTTGCTTTTTTAAAGCTGTCTGGCTATGTTAAACCCATTTAACATAGCGAGACAGTTTAGAAAAAAACAACAGAGAAAGCAAAATCTCCGTTGCTTTTTAAAAACTGTTTCGCTATGTTAAATGAGTTTAACATAACGAGACAGCTTTAAAAAAAGCAACGGAGAATCTCCGTTGCTTTTTTAAAGCTGTCTCGCTATGTTAAACTCGTTTAACATAGCGAGACAGTGTGAAGCAATAGAGATCTTGCATTCTCCGTTGCTGTAAAAAAAGTTATAGTAATGGAAAAAGTCTGGGCGACAGGACCTTTTTCCATTACTATAACTCTGATTTACAATTTGCACGCTGGCCAATCAGCGTGCACGTTTTTGAATATTTAATGGGGGGGGTCATTGTATAATGGGGCATAATCCCCACAATGCATGCACTACAACAAAGATATAGTTATGTTCTTTCATATGAACTTCCCTGTAAAAAGGTAATGTGGGCCTCATTTTCAGAGTGTCCGTGCAAGTATTGTATTAGGTCATGTAAATTCCTCCATATGATTAATATTTATAACAGCAAAATACATTTTGCTTGACACTACATCTTTCTAGTTTCTCAGTTTTTATGTAAAATATATAAAGATTTCTTATTACAAATAGTAATATATACTGTTACTGTTCTTCTATTACTAACCTATAATATATATTACTGTCCTTTTATTTTTCCTGTCATCCTTTCTCTTTCTTCATATTCCATAAAACGTTTTTTCATAAGAAACTTCCCTCACATTCTGTAATATATGAGCATTCAAATAGTAAATGCTGAATACTTTTAATTGCAGAGGTATACTATCCTCTCTCATACATCCCTACAGTTATACTCTTATATTTTAAATTGCATTTACTTTGTGTTTCTTTAAAAATAATATATAATGTATTTTTTAAAACAGATCCCATGCCCCATGCACCGTTTTGCCTGGTTTTCTGACCTTCCATGGATCCTATTATTTCTGCTCCTGATGTCTCTCAGCCCTACAGTTCTATCCCACTGCCTTTGTTGCTAGTAAATTCTAATTGAGGATATATGCCAATTGTGTGCACTCCTTTTTCTGTTTGTTATGCTGTGATATCACAATGATGCACATGCTACAGTATGTGATTTTTTTTTTAAACCTGCCAACTTATTGTCATGGTATACTGCAGATAACAGTTGAGCCCTCTTGCCTCTGCCAATAGCCTTCCTGTATGGTGAGTTCTGCTCGTTCCTTCCTGATGGTGCAGAAAAAAATTGCTCTGTCTGTCCCCCTGATCCTCTGGTTCACAGAAGTCAATTCCCAAGCTTAGATTACTATTAGTGTAGATGGACAGCTTGCCCCTGTTATTTTCCTTAAGTCCTAATTTTAGACTGCAAGCTATTTTAAGTTGTTTTCTTACTAATTGTATACAACAATGCATTCATTATTTCAAGTATTTTTTTTGCTTTGTTTTGTAGCAGTGTTTTTTTACAATGTTCAGTTTATCTACTGTTGCACTAGATCTCCTTTGGAAGTTATCACATAACTCTACTCTTTCTTTTTTTGTGTGTGTCCTCCTTTCCTTCGTTGGTATTGACCCGGAGCCCCAGTGTCCCCATCCATGCCAAGACTCCCAGCTGTCTCCTTGCACCTGCAGGTGTTCCAGGAGCTCAGTACATCTTTGCGTCCATCTGGTGAAATTTACTGTATGACCTACCCCCCTCTGGACTTAATGGTATGCCTGAGAGACAGGCTTGCAGTGAAGGTATGCGGTGTATTGCCCTGCCTCTGTGGCAGCTCAGCCATGTCTCACCCTTTCCCCATCTTCTAGGTATACCTACCATGTGCCATCTTCAGCCTCCATCAGAGATCAACACAGATATTGCCTCCAGGAACACCCCCTCTTGGGATGGTAATGCCCCTCCCTTCCTTCCCGTCATTCCACCTGTAGTCTGAGCTGCTGATTGAATCCAAGTCAGTTGAATCTTAGGGTTTTATCCCTGTATATCACTGGATAACTCTACCCACTTTTAAAATCATTTGTTCAACTCAGTAACTCCCTCCTTGACTCTAAATTATCATCATACTGACCAAGGGAATATCCAGGATTTTTGGACTTGTACCCCAACTTTCAGAATGTACCTGTTCCTTCCAAATGTATGCTCAGATAATTCATGATGATCTTTGCATTTCATTGTTGCAATCCTGAATTTTGGGATTTCCTACCCTGAAAGCCTTCGGTCAGCCCAACTACCAGAGAAAAATCTTTCCAGCTCCCAGGCTGGTGGACTCTAGACCAGTGTTGGTACACTCAGGTGTAAAGGTAGCCAGCCTGTGTCAGATCACCAGTCTTTTCTTGCCATGGAAGACCTGAAACACTGAAGCAGCATTCAGGTATGTTGGTCGGTCCATACCAGAGAGAAGCATTGTCAAACAGATCAGTACCCTTTTGGGGAACTTTTTCTTTCCTTGCTCATGTCAGATAGTCAATAATTGTCTCCATTGTGGTAAGCAGATCTCACACAAAGACTTTTACTCCCTTTGTGTTACTTGCCTAGGCCCTGATCACGATGTTGCTAACTGTCGCTTTTGTGCACGTTTTAATACTAGAACTATCAGGTGTAGGGCAGAATTTCTTCCAAATTTTCTTAGCCAACAGTCTGTTCAACCATCATTTATGGCTTCCATCAGTCATACCAGATTTGATCAGCCTAAGTGCAAAAAGATAAAAAAACAAAAGCTTTGGCCTTTGGATGACAATGCATCTCTGCCCTACTCTCCTTGCAGGCTTGTAATTCTTGAACAAGGTGAGGCATCAACACAGCCCCCTTTGCTTCCAGAGCTGATGACTCAGGCCTCTGTTGAGACCCTTTTGGAGTCCAACACACCATCTATCCTATCCACTTCTAAGCAAGCCTTCGACAACGGCTCATTGGTTGGGCTCAGGACCACTCAGCAGACCTTGGTTTCCAAACAGTGTGCTCAGCCCGGAGACTTAGCACTAAGGCCTCAGCTCACTACAGCTCCAGTGTATTTTCAGCATCTTTGAGAGACGGACATGAAGGCACTGGACACCCTTAGGCCTAAGACCTTAGTTACTCCTAAGAGGCCTTCTCTACCTAGGTCTTGTGGCTCAACTCCAAAGGGTTCTCAGCAGGGCCTTGTCAGACTGGCAGAGTATCTTCTTTCTCTTGTCAGGTCTAGACAAACTGTTGCCACTGGAAAAAGGAAAAGGGATGAACCTTCAGAAATTTATGAGTATCCCCCATGTTTGGGGAGGACTCAGACTCAAAAGACTCTAGATCTGAAGAGGGTCATTCATACACTTTCTAAGAGGACTCTGACTCTGAAGAGATCCTCCCTTCTGCCTCCTCACCAGAGGATTTCACCTTTGGGTAGACCATCCATGCCATGAGGCAGCATTTCCAATGTGAGACTTAGGATTACCCACAGGCTAAGAAGTGGGTTAGGGAGTTCTTGGACTTACCGGAACATAAGGCTTTGGCTATCGTTCCAGTTCTTTAAGTGGTGGATGATGTCTTCCAGAAATCTTCTCTTAAGCCTGACTCTCTACCCCCTGTCCCTTGAAAAACCAGACAGGTTTTACCATGTTCAAGAATCCCATAAATTTCTCTACAAAAACCTTTCTGCTGACTCTGAAGTTGATCACACCAGGACCTAAGCTAGCTAGAGACAGTTCTTCCAGAAATCCTCTTCCTACAGATAGAGAGCAGGGCCCTTGACAGATTCAGCAAGAAGGTATATACCTCTGCCACACTCACTCTGAGGGCTCTCAACTGCCAGTTTCATATGAGTAAGTACCAGCAGGCTGTACTTGACCAATGTAAACAAAAAGGGTCTGCCCTGGAGGGCAAAAACCTTTCCAAGGAACTGTTAAAACTCTGTCATCCTAGTGCACAGGTTGCTATGAATTTTCTATACTGTGGATATGATGCCATGGAAGCATCTTCCAGAGCTGTCACTACTGGGTCAGTGATTAGAAGACATGCTTCGCTCCAAGGACAAGACCTTCTGGACCATGTTAAATCTAATCTGCTAGATACCCCCTTGACAAGAATGTTCTTTTTGGCCCAAAAGCAACATACGTGCTGAAGAAGATGGAGGACACAAGTCTATGCAAACTGTGAAAGATTTCCTTCATGTGCAGCCCCCAAGGTTCAGTAGAAAATTTCCTGCTAAACAACTGTTTCTTTCCCTCCCTGCCTAGAAGTATCCAGAGGAAACCTCAAAGGGAAAAACCAAGTAGGTAGAGACAACTCCTTCAAAAAAGGCAGACAGTGGACCTCAGAAACCTCAAGAGAAGGGAGTTCTAGACCCCAAGCCACTTCAAGAGACTAACAGTGACTCAGCCACCCCACCTTCACTCCACCCCAAAGCTAGGAGGAAGGCTGTCTCTTTTCTATCATATCTGGACCCTGATTACCTCAGACAAGTGGGTTCTACACATTATTGCAAACGGCTAATAGCTCCCCTTTGTATTCAGTCCTCGAGGACAGACCCTTACAACTAAGGCCTTGGAGACAGCCTGGGGGGCTCACTTCCACAGTCTACAAACCCAGGGGAAGTGGGAAATGAACTTCAGTAACAAGCACATCAATTGGAAATAACTCTTGGTTGCACCAAAAGGCCTAATACCCTTCAAAGAAAAATGGACACCAGGCATCCTGCTAGTAAAGACAGACAACACCACAGTAATGTGGTACATCAACAGACAGGGAGGAACACATTCCTACCCCCTGTGCCATCTAGTAATGCAAATTTGGGAAACAGCATACACACTGGGACTGCATCACATGGCACAGTACCTTCCAGGAGTTCAGAATGTTCTAGCAGACCACCTCAGCAAGAATCTTATGGACCCTCACAATTGGCACCTGCACCCGGAGATTTTTAGACCATAACCCAGACCCAGAGGATCCTTCAAGTAGATCTCTCTGCATCCAAACAGAACATGCAATTGCAAAAATTCTGCACCAGGTTCAAATAAGAGTCAGCCTAGAAAACAGATGCCTTCTCCTTCCCATGGACCTAACTATTCATTTATGCACCCCTATATCCCTAATTCCTTGGGTCATGCTCAAGATAAGGGAGGAGGGCCCAAGAGCAATTTTGATAGCCCCAGACTGGCCCAGACAGCATTGGCACCCTCTCCTCCTCCACCTCTCCAACCAGGCACAGTGGATTCTGCCTCAAAGGGTGGACCTCCTCACTCAAAATGAGGGAAGGATTGTTCATTCCAACCTGCTAACCCTCAGCTTAACAGCATGGATAACCCCACAATAGCCTAAACAGGTGCCACCCTAAGTAAACAGTTGCTAGACATCCTCAGGGAATACAGAAGACCTAGCACTAGGAAATCTTACAAAGCCAAACGGAAAAGATTCTCTATTTGGTATAAAGACCACCACCTAGAATCACAGTCAGTTCACATCACTGGCATCCTAGAGTACCACACTTCACTGCTAAATCAGGGACTTTTCTACTCTTCATTTGATTTATTTATTTATTTAACAGTTGTTAACTGGGAAAGTCTGACTTGGAATGAAGCCAGTTTTCAGCGGAGCGCCAGGGAGAAATGCGCCAGATGCATGTCTTTGTAACATGGAAGGAAACCAGAGCACCCAGAGGAAACCCACATGAATGCAGGTAGGACATGCAGACTCCACAGAGAAGGCACCTCAGCTGAGAATCAAACCGGAGAACCTCTTTCTGTGAGGCAACAACTCTACCTCTGCACCAGTGCACCATCCAATTAAAATCCATTAAAATTCAATTAAAAATCCATGCTTCTACCATTTTTGCATATATGCATTCACACACTCCTATCTTTTCCCACCCACTCATACGACAGTTTCTCAGGGGGTCATACAGATTAGGCCTCTCAGAAGGAAGCCTCTGTCTCCATGCGACCTGAACTTTGTTTTAGAAAAATTAACTTTGCCTCCCTTTGAAACAACAGCATCTGTTGACCTCAGGTTTCTGACTTGGAAAACACCTATACTACTAGCCATCATCTAAGCTAGGAGGGTTTCTGAAGTGCAGGCCCTCATGGCAGTTGAATCCTTTCTTATTTTTCACAAGGATAGGGTTTCTATTAGGACTAACCCATCCTTCATGCCCTAGGTGATCTTGACACTGCCGTGAATCAGGCCA
Organism: Protopterus annectens; assembly: GCF_019279795.1. Lineage (NCBI taxonomy): Eukaryota > Metazoa > Chordata > Ceratodontiformes > Protopteridae > Protopterus > Protopterus annectens. Next base: position 360,687,286 of record NC_056750.1, on the reverse strand, counting down.
TCCATCTACCAACCTTCTTCCCCAACCATCAAAATAAAGGGGAGAGAATTTTGCATTCATTGGATGTTAACAGGCAGCTACATTTTTACCTGGATAGGACAAAAGCTTTGAGAAAAAAATGAGCAGCTTTTTAGTACCTTTGCCCCTGGTGCAGAAGGAAAACCTTTATACCCGAGCATACTGACATCGGTCTGGGAGTCCACCAACCAGGGAGCCGGAAAGACTTTTCTCGTAGTCGGGTCATCCAAAGGCTTTCAGGGCAGGAAATACCAATAGTCAGGACTGTAACAGTGAATACACTTGAACATCTACATTTATGGTAAGTGTACACAACTGTACTTTTCTGGAAGGCATACTTTTGTAATAGAAGCACTCTAAAATGGCAAGATTAAAAACGTTCACCAGCATGACATTTTGAAAAGAGTCATTTAACAAAATGTGTAGATTCTTTTTATTCTCCATTGCTTGCCACTTATCAGCACTCCTGCATTTATTCAGTCTATTTGTTCCCTGCAGAGAGTCAAGCCGGTTGTAGGAGGCTATTGTCTGGGAGTTTTTTCTTACTGTAGCTCTAACCCTTAGCCAGTGTCTGACAGATACATTTCCAGATGTGAAAGCCTGCATCACCTTCCCCTGTAGGAGAACAGCTGCCCCACAAGGCCTATCACATGGACATTTTTCTGCAGCCCATATACTACATGCCAGTCACCTTTCCAATAGGTGCTGGTACTACAGTGTGGGTCAAATACTCCCCCACCGAATGGGTGAACCATTATTAGCGACTTGTGCTCAGCTCTTGCAACATCAGAGGTGACCTTTTATCTAGAAAATCTGAGTCGTAGTCAGGGCTTTATCTTTCTACTTAATGCAGCCATGAAGTATGTCAATTCTTTAGCTAAAATTTTAAATTATAATAAATCCTATTTCACAGATTAATTAAATTAAAAAAGTATTTTGGCATGTGCAGGATATGTGCCTGGCTATGCCATTGCCCTTTCCAACCACCTTTTTTGCTTTCCTCTTAAAAATACTTTTTAAATCGGTTTTAAAATAACTTTCTCCACTCATACTTGGAATAAAGTGCAGAGTAAAAAAAAAATTCTTTCACAAACTCTACCATGTTAACTTCTATCCTTTACTTGACAGCTGACCTTTCCACTTATTCTCTTCTAAACCTAATACAATTTCTTTAAAACCAATGAATAAATAAATTGCATCTCCAACCACTTTTGATCAGAAATAATATGTAATTCATTCTATTGCATTAGCCTAAACCATTGTGTAGTTGAAAATGATCCATGGCAATAAAAATGCTTTAAATTCATCATCTTCCATTACACTACTAAATCTACCTGTATCAGCTGATTCCTTTAACATTTGATCAGAATATGCAATGTTAAGTTGTCAATCTCGCCTTCATTCTTGCTGGATGGGTTCGGAGCCGATCCTCGGCTCCGACTCGGCACTAGCTTTAGCTCGAGAACTCCTTTTACCAGCTCGAGGCAACCCTATATCCCATGATGCAAGGCAGAACTACCTCAGATCTCGTTTGCCGCTTAGCGAAAGAGGTCTCCTTTGCCAGCTGAGGTAAGTTTTTCTTGTTAAAGAAGAAAAAAGTTTAGTTAGGGGTTTAATTTCCCTTCAGTGTTAGGTTAGCCTGTATTTAGTACAGCCCACCCTATTCCCTTCCTTTTTAAACTTTTAAAATAGTTTTTTAAGTTAAAGTTTTAGTCAGGCCTAGTTCCCCAAGTTATTCCCTTCCTGTGTGTCTGTGCAGGGATTAAGTTGTGTGTTTGTGGGGACTGTTTGTGTATATCCTTTTAGGATGTCTAGGGAAGGCAAGGTCTCAGGCTTCAAGAAGTGTGACCAGTGCTGTCAGAAAATGTCCCTGACAGACGGTCACACTTCTTGTGTGTATTGCCTGGGGCCTTTGCACCTGCAGGACTCCTGTGCGTTGTGTCATGCCTTTAGCCAGAGAGTCCTGCAGGAAAGGAGGAACAAACTGATCCTCCGAGGTTTGTTAAAACCTGAAGGTTCTCCTCCTAAGCAAGGGGCAGGAAAACCTCTTAAGCCACCGAAGGCTCAGGCTACAGTGTCCAAGCCTCCTCCGGTGGCTCCGGCTCCGGCTGGAGCCGATGCTTCTTCTGCTAGAGTAGTGGGTTCGGTGCCGGCCGGCTCCGATACCCTGACTACTGTTGCCTTGTCAGCTCCGGCTGGAGCCGACACTTTATCCAGCATCGGAGCCGAGAGATCCTCGGCTCCATCTGGGGTTCAAGGGACTTCGGCTCCGATGGCTCCGGCCCGTAAGAGATCCCGGTCCCCTTCGATACTAAGTATTCACTCGGCTCCGGGGTCTCCTCTTTTGTCGGAGCGGAGCCATCGGAGCCGATCTTCGAGATCTTCCAGGCTGTCTGACCACGATTTGGAGAGGGTGGTAAGCAGGCTGTTGAAGTCTCAGGCACTGGCCCAAATGCTCCATAGCCCGTCTCAACAGACTTGGCTACAGCCCCAATTCTTGAGATTCCTCCTCCGACTCCACACCAGAGTTCGGAGCCGGAGCTTCTTGGGACAGCGACTGTTTCGATGCCGGAGCCGATACATCCTTCGGCTCCATCATCCTCGGCTCCGATCTCCTCCTTGAGACTTTCCTTGGAGGGATCCGGTCGTCGGGTTTCCACTGTCGGCTCCGAGGGGGCTAGTGGCATCGGACCCTTGTCCGACCCCGCTCTCCCTCTCGGAGCTTCGGCTTTAGTAAGCTCGGCGCCGACATCGGCCTCGGAGCCTTCTCTCTCCTTGGAGCCGACCATTCCTGTTTCTTCGGAGCGGGTGTGTTCAGGTCTCCCGGGGAGAGGAGCCTTTGAGGTGATGAGGAGTGTCCTGGCCTCTGAGCCTGGTCAACGGTCTATCCCTCTAGCTCCTCCCTCATCAGTGCCTGCAGATGCCTCTTGCCAGCCTCTTGCTCTCAGGCCCAGGGATCCATCGCCCAGGTTTCCCCACTGGGAATTTCCTCCTCTTCCGAGGTTTCTCCTGACCCTGCAGGGGAACCCCCTCGGAAGAGGACGTGTAAGAGGAAACACACAGACTCCCCTGAGTCTACTACATCTGATACCGACTTAGATGAGTCGGAGGGTTCCCCACGGTCCCCCTCTGAGGATGTCTCATTTTCAGACATCCTTGAGCTCCTCAAACAGAGGGGAATTGGCCTCCATTGACCCCTCCGAGGATGAGTCGGTATACCTGGAGGCTTTTGGATCCCGACCCTCCACCTCCTGGGTGTCTCCGCCTTTCGACCCACTCATGCAGGTAGTGGCTCGGAAGGCGTGGGCGCTCCAGATTCTGTGGAACCTGTCCCCAGGAGACCATCAAAGTTCATCACGGCCCCTTCGGACAAACAGTTCCTGTCCAAAGGTGTCTCTGTAGATGCTATGGTGGTGGCGGCCACTAAGAAGGAACTGGCAGATCCTTCAGTACCTGTCCATCCTCCTAATAAGGATTCTAGGACCATGGACAGGTATGGAAAGCGGATGTTTTCTTCAGCGACCTTTGCAATGCGTTCGCTGAATTACCTTTGTCACTTCACCAGGCTTCAACGAGATATTCTCAAGGAACTGGGAGAAGTAGTCCAGGATCCTTCAGCTGCTGGGGCTCAGGAAAAGATTGCCTCTCAGCTAGCTATCCTGAATTCGATATCTAACTCCTCCATGCGGCTCATATCTTATGCAGCCGATGGAACGAGCAGGGCTGCAGGCACAGGTGTTGCTCTTAGACGCCAAGCCTGGATGCGGCTGTGTAATTTTGCGGACCCCTTTAAGGCGTCCTTCACCAACACCCCTTTGACGGTTCGGCTTTGTTCGGACCTCAGGTGAAGGATACTTTGACCAGATGTGAACAAGACGGTAAAACTCTTTCTGCCGTTGGAGTCCAGTTTTCCACTCCTTCTAGACCATATCCCAAGGGTCAAAGGGGAAGATGTGGTTCCGTAAAGCCCAAGGAGCTACACCAGACACACGTGGTCAGTTTACCCCTAGAGGCAGAGGGGGTAACAATAATAGACGCCGCCCTAGAGGCAGGGGGTCCTCAGAACCAGGGCAACAGGGAGCCTCTTCCTGAGAAGCCCTTTCAGCATCCCTGAGGTGTTGCCCGACTGTCCACCCTTGGAGGCAGTCGGGAAGAATTTCGCTGTACCCAGTAGCCTGGCAATCCCTATCACAAGAGAAGTGAGTACAGTCGCTCATATCCGACGATTACAAAATCGCATTCGAGAGGTTTCCCGTACCTCTACAATCCCTTCCAGACATCTCACCCGGTCAAAGGGATTTGGCAAAACAGGAAGTTTCAAAACTCCTGGGAAAAGAGCCATCCAAACAGTGCCGGCAGACCAAGTAGGATCCGGCTTCTACTCAAGATTCTTTTTGGTCCCCAAAGGACGGGAGATTGGAGAACAAAGCTAGACCTCAACCGACTAAACCAGTCTGCCAAACAGGCAAGATTCCGGATGGTCACGCTGCAATCCATTCTGCCCTTTCTGGGCAAGGACAACTGGATGTGCTCGATAGACCTTCAGGATGCGTACTATCATATAAAGATTCACAGACGCCCCAGAAGGTTTCTCCGCTTTCGGCTGGGAGCCAGTCATTACCAATTCAGAGCACTGCCCTTTGGCCTCACTTCAGCCCCCAGAGTGTTCACCAAATGCATGGCGGTGGTCACAGCTCACCTGAGACGTCGAGGATTCCAAGTGTTTCCTTATTTGGACGACTGGCTCCTCTCCGCCACCTCCAAGAATCAGCTTCTTCGGTCCAGAGACTACACCTTACAGCTTTGCAAGAGTCTAGGAATTTCGGTGAATTTCGAAAAATCCTCTCTGCTGCCTTGCCAATCTATCACCTTTATAGGCAGAGTTAGATACCGTCAAAATGTTAGCCAGACTAACAAATCAAAGGATTCTGGACATCCAGAAATTTGTTCAGCTTCTGTTACAAAGCAACAAGGTCAAAGCCAGGTTTGTCTTGAAGGTTCTAGGCCTAATGGCTGCAGCCATTGTTCTTCTTCCACTAGCTCGCTTCCACATGCGTCTCCTGCAGTGGATGTTGTTCACGCAGTGGTCGTACCACGATCTGCCCATGAGACACGAGATCTTAGTGACACAGTCTTGCAGGGCTCATCTACGATGGTGGGTATCTTCCCTCTTCTTCATCAGGGCCGACCATTTGTTCCCCTCCTCCAGTTGCCACAGTCACCACGGATGCCTCTCTGATTGGGTGGGGGCATTATCAGGGCAGGATGGTCCACGGACATGGCAACCCATAGAATACCACCTGCACATAAATGTCCTGGAGATGAGAGCAGTGCTTTTAACGTTGCAAGCCCTCGTCGACTTTCTTCCCACAGGGACTATTGCAGTACAGACGGACAACATGTCTGTGGTCTGGTACATCAACAAACAGGGCGGAACCAGGTCCTATCCCTTATGTCGAGAAGCTCTCAGGCTTTGGCAATGGGCGATCTCTTCTCAGCGGTTTCTGATAGCAACGCACATCCCCGGCAGGTCCAACCTATTGGCGGACAGGCTAAGCAGATCTATTCTGATGCCTCACGAGTGGTCTCTCAATCAGTCTGTAGTGGATCAGATTTTTCTGAAGTGGGGCACCCCTTGTTGCGATCTTTTCGCTACCCCTCAAAACAGCAAGTGCCCAGATTACTTCACACTATTTCCTCTTCCAGGCCAACCCTTGAGAGACTCTCTAACCCAGGATTGGCCTCGGGACTTCTTTATGCTTTTCCTCCCTTTCCATTGATTCCACAAGTCATTCAGAAAGCCACCGTTTTGAGAGCCAAATTGATCCTCATTGCTCCATATTGGCCTCGACAAATTTGGTTTCCGTCTCTACATCATCACCTTCTGGTGCAGCCCTGGCATCTGGACCCAGTTCCGGATCTTTTGATCCACCAGTCGGGTCAGCAGCACCGAGCCATTCATTCTCTCAACCTCACTGCTTGGTTGCTCCACTTCCTTCCCTAGCCAGGCTACCAATGATTTCTGACTCAGTCAGAGACATTTTAGTGTCTTCTTTAAAGTCGTCCACTAGAACTGTTTATGCTAGAAAGTGGCGATGTTTTTCTATTTGGGCAAACGCCAGAAATATTGATCCTTTCACCGCTCCTATACATTCTGTTTTGGATTTCCTGGCGGAGGTTTTTCATTCGGGATCGTCATCATCTACAGTCAAAGTACAAATGGCTGCTATTTCCAAATTTCATGTTGGCTTGCAGGACAATAACATCATGTCTCATAAGTTATGCAAAGCCTTTTTGAGAGGAGTTTTTCTCCTAAAACCGCCTGTGAAACATCCTCCTCCGCAATGGGATCTGAACTTAATGTTGGCATCCCTAATTCTACCTCCTTTCGAACCGTCTGCTACGTGTTCTTTAAAATTGTTGACATGGAAAACTATATTTTTGCTGGCTGTTACTTCTGCAAGAAGAGTTTCTGAGATTCAGGCCCTCTGTATTTGTTCACCTTATCTGGTGTTTCATAAGGATAGGGTTTCGCTTAGAACTAACCCTTCCTTTCTTCCCAAGGTTGTATCTCAAGCCAATATTAACCAATCTATTGATCTACCAGTTTTCTTTCCTAACTATTCTGACAGAGCTGAACAGAAGCTACATTTTTTGGATGTTCACCGTCAGCTCAGGTACTACTTACATAGGACTAAACAAGTTAGAAAATCAGACCAATTGTTTGTCTCCTATGCAGGAAACAGGTTGGGTCTTCCAGTATCTAAAGTGACCTTATCTAGATGGTTGACTTCCACCATTTCCTATGTGTACTCTCTAAGGGGCAAACAACTATCTTCTAAGCCAAAAGCACATTCGACCAGGAGTCTATCCACTTCTGTAGCCTTTCAGGATAGACTTCCCATTGACACTATTTGTGCAGCAGCTACTTGGGCCACGCCTCATACCTTTGTGTCTCATTACAAGTTGGATTTGGCCTCCAGAGATAGGGCCAGTTTTGGTTCCACTGTTCTCAAGAGTCTGTTCCATTGAGCCACCCGGGATACAGGTGCTAGGACGGTCCCATCCAGCAAGAATGAAGGCGAGATTGACAACTTAACATTTAGAAGTTATGTACCTACCATAACGTTCCATGTTAGTTGTCTTCTCTCGCCTTCTTTCTTGCGTCCCTCCCTCCTTCCCCCTGGCCTGGACAGATCTTGGAGAGTTCCTATTGGATTGCTTCCTCTGGAGCATTGTTATGAGGACTTCTTTTAGGAACCATGGTTCCTAATTATATTAGGATAAGTCTTTAGCAGGGTTAGTTAGCTGCCAAATGAGATCTGAGGTAGTTCCGCCTTGCATCATGGGATATAGGGTTGCCTCGAGCTGGTAAAAGGAGTTCTCGAGCTAAAGCTAGTGCCGAGTCGGAGCCGAGGATCGGCTCCGAACCCATCCAGCAAGAAAGAAGGCGAGAGAAGACAACTAACATGGAACGTTATGGTAGGTACATAACTTCTAATTTCCTTTGCCTTTCCTAACTTCAAAGTTATTAATCCCAATTCATATTACATGGTTCCTAGACTGAAGGAAGGGTTCTTGCTACAACTCATAGTTGCACCTTTTCCTTTCTTCCATGGAACACTTGTCCCAGTCCACCTTGCATCTAGCCCCTTCTCTATTAACATTTGTGGAGTTTTCAATACAAAATCCACCATCTCAAGTTCCCTTATTCTAGTAATTTGCCAACCTTGCACTTATCACCTTGATCAGTATCCCAAAACACTTAATTTTTCCAGTAGAAAGTTGTAGGCTATCCCATCCTCTCACCCTGTAGTATGTCCTTATGAATTCTAGACTCTACATTTTTGATTAAATCAGGGTTTAAAGGTTCTTCAAGACCTAAAAATTATAAACTCTGTGCAAAATGCTTGTTATTTAGGGTGTAGAAAACTTTAGCCCCTCAACCTTTTTTGTACCCCCCCCCCTTTTTTTAGTGCCCCGTTTAGAAATTTTTGTATCCATTTTCTTCCCATTGCACCTGCATCTCCCAGATCTTAGGTCCTTCTTAAAAGGAGACATTTCTTCCTATGTTTCCATAGAGACCTCAACAACCATTGTAGAAGGACAACCTTGCTGGCAACCTCATTTTCTATACTCCTGCTTCCATCATTTTATCTTAAATCTCCTATGTCTTTTCTCTTAGCAAATTCTGTTCAAGCTCAACATTATAATTCCATCCAGTCTCTCACTTAGCACAGTCCACAAAGGAATGACTGCCATATTTACAAAACAACATAGGTTCATAGGTGTGTACTAGGCTAATGGCCTTGGAGCCTTTACAATCCTAGCCCATAGAAGTGCCCTGGCATTGTGCCGCCCAACGTCAGTTCCCAGTGCCTCTATCAATTAGAGCCACTGCAGTGATCCCCATGGTGAACTATTTCCCATCCACTCATCAAGATTTCTCTTGCGATACATTCTTCAATATTTGCATATTATTATACTGTTATGTAAATTTTTATTAATTCATCCTTATAATGCAGCTCAGTTTTCCATTTCCACCATCTTGTCCAGAAATTTCTTATTTGGTCCATTTCTTCCACATTTAGTTTGCTAAATCATTCTTGTTCATGTCTTTCTCATAGTTTAATTTCTAAAGGTATAAGTAACCAGTTTAGCTTTCTGATCATAAAATCTTCATATTTTGAAGTCTTTAAAATAATGTCCCCATTCCACATTTGTCATACTTGGCCAAAAAGGTTTGCAAAGTGTCTCACTATATAAAAATAATGTAAAAATTGTGTCATCTTTGACATGTAATAGTTGGAACCATAGTGTTATCATCTGGAGCCCTGTGCATTTCTACAAACTGGTGCTCCCCTCAACTCAAATAAAAAAAATGAAGCTCTTCTTTGCTTCTCTAATTGTAGCAAGCCGCTTGCTACAGTTAGTATCACATAGTCTCACACACACTGAACACTTTGGCCATGACTGCAAATGCAGTATCAGCATTCATTTATGAGCTTCTGAAGCCCAGATAGCTTTGTGGCTTTATAAATCAATTCCAGTACTTCACTCTTATACCAATTTTCCTCAACACATTGTACCCAAAGTGGCCCCCCTTCACTGTACCTTAGTTATGGTTCTGGTAATAGTGCAAGAATAATGTCACTGAGTACAGCCCTAGCTAGTCCTTATAATGCTTTCCCCCACTAAAGTACAAATTTTGAAATCAAAGTAACTGCACTCTATATTTTTATTAGTAAGAACTACTGGGCCCACAGTTTCTTAACAGCATCAGAAAAAAAAATGACAATATATTTATCATCCTTGTTAGCAGTTTTCAGTCCCAAGCTCTAAATTTCATGTAGTTCCAGTCTTCCAGGATCCCATAAGTCATCACTTCTCTGATGACATGTTTCTCCAGAATTTTTCATCTTCCTCACTCTGGCACACATGTGCATGAGTATAACTTTTTTTATATATTAAGGGAGGCATTCCTGAGCAGTCCCATGCAGTGTAGTTATGTACTAATATTCTTTATAAACTCACTGTCACATCAGGTCACACACACACACACACACAGATGTATCCCTCCTTCACAAGTAGCAATGCGTGTCTTTGAAATGCAAGTATCCCAGTCATACCACTACACTGCCATGATTATCACACAAGGGCTAAGCGTTGTATCATAGCTGTGAGATAACACTAGCAAAACCTTTTGTTTCTTCAGAATTTGTAAGTACTTTGGACATAGATGATAACAAACACAGTTCATAGTTTGTAAGGTTAAATTACCAGAAGTAGGCTTTAAGGACACTTCTTCAGAAACGTGACTTTTCTGCAAATGTCATCTTCTCATAGCCTCCAAAACAGGATGAAAGATATACTCTTGAGGCTGGTTGATTCTGATGAAGATTTATTTACTTTGTTGGAGGAAGTAATGAGATTAGACTTACAGGTCTTAAAGCTGCTAAAAACCACAGATGATTCCCTGTGGTATGTTTTAGAACGTTATTCCTAAAATTGTGAGTTATGTATGTAGTGTACCCGCGTCTATGGACTTTTGATGAATTTTCAGTTTTTATTATCATGTATTTCAAAACATGATTCGTTGTTTCTGTCCATTGTTATTCTTTTTTGAACTGTTTTCAGGCATATATAGTACATTTTAAGATATAAACAGTTTATACATTCTGAAGGATTGGGGGATATATTAATCTTGCCTGCATTTTCCTGTACAATATCTCCACATTATTCCTTACTTTTCTTCTAAGTCAGTATGATAAATTAATCAGTTCAGATGAAACTTTGCCTTCACCAAACATAAGCATTACTATAACTTAGCCTTCTTCCTTATTCCTGGATTTTAATAGATTTGTGAGGACCCTAATATGGATATTATTATTATTGCCCATAATTTTCTGTTTGTTCATTTTATGTGTTTAGTACTTTATAGCATTTATATGAATGTAAGCACTATCATCTGAACTATATCTATAAAGCATACAATACTTTAGTGAGCAATCAGTGGAAAACAAAAGTCATGGCTTTCAAACTGGTAAGATGTACCTGTGAGTTAATAGCATGCTGTTCACCAGTTCAGGATCAAATGACTACAGTTCCCTGAAAAGAGACCTATTGGATAGCTGATTGAATAAAGCAATTTTCTGAGTCTAATACCTTGCTTTTAAGTTCCTCTTGAATTCTTAAGTGTTGTTTCTGTACCCCTACAACTGTACTTCTTGAAATACTTAACTTTAAGGCCTGTATGCCTCAAAGAAACAAAGAAGTTTAGCTTGCATAACACATCATAAAAAAGTTCCTTTTCTAGATTATGAAGACTAAGGTTATCTGTGCTTCACTGAATGTATTTATGAATTGTGATGTAATTGATTCATAGGTTGTTAATAGGCTAATGACCCAGAGGGCCTTTCTAAACCTAGACAAGTTTTCCCAACAGAATAATGATGCCCTGTAGCTGAATAGACATTGAGAGCCAGGCATTTATAAGCTACCTCTGTCTTTAGGGACATTGGTGCCAGGCCAGTGTAAATTTCCTTTACTGCTCTGCAATCTGTATAATTGTCAACTATTCAAATTCCATTTGTATATTAATTCTTTAAAATGTTTTTTCTTCTTTCTTGAGAAAATATTAATAAATGAAGCATTTAGGTAAGTCTAGGTAGTAGAATGTTCAAGTGTAAAAATGTAAATAAGCTGAACAAGCAGCAATAATTTTTATTTATTTTCAAAGTTCTTTCTTCAAAAATCCTTTGTCTTTTCTCAGGAAAATGTTGACCTCAAACATTTTCACTTACTCCTGGTCAGATTAATATTTTCACTGAAAAGAATCAGTATGATGTCTTCTTCCTTGTAAATTTATTTTCCAGGTCCTCACTCTAAAGATCAGTTTCTATAATTTCAGTAGCCAAAATCAAAACTTGCATCTCTTTCTACGATGTTCAAACAGTCCATTAAACAGCACCAGTACAGTTACCTTCTGATAAATATGTGATTCTCATTTCAGAACTTTGACCTACAGACTGATACACAACATTTATGCAGTGAAATTCAATGGCTGAGATAAAATTTTAACTGTGGCAACTGGATGAATGGATGCTTAGCCATGTTTTGATCTGCAAAGGCACATTTTAAGTTTTCTTTTTACAATGAAAGTTGTATTTGGGGCATTTTTCTGCAGGAGTTCTCCAGTGATTGAATGGTTCAGTTTTATTCACACCATAGCTTTAATTCAAAATCAAAACATGATTTGCAAAACTGAGTTTCATTTTTTTAAACAAAACACAGCAGTACCTAATTTAGTAAGTGGTCATTATCATACAGAATGCTTCAGTAAGTCTTGAATATTTTCTAAATCATAAATATGATCCTTATTGTTGGTAAAGGAAATTGCCTACCTGTGTCATTCTGAACTTCTGTAAAAGCAGAATCTCTTCAGTCAGTTTGCAATACTGTATCCCATTTGCAAGAAGCAACACATATTAAATGAGCACTTGTATTCTGTCTGGATCTTTCATACTAAGGCTCTTAATATTTTTTTTCTAAGCATCCACACATTCATTCTTAAGAGGAAAAACTTTTAATTTAGTTTAGTAATTTATTTATTGGCAGTTATTGACATGGAAAGTCCAAATGGGCAAAAGCCCTTTTCAGTGGAGGCCCAGGGAGAAAGGCTCCTAAGTGCATACATGGAATTAAAATGCGTTATATTAAAAACAATATTTGAGACATTATAGTGTTACAGATATTTAAATGGCTGAGGTCTTAACTCAAGAAAAATTCAATTTCATTGTATTAAAAAAATCAAAGCTTGACTGTATAAAGTGGTTACAATGTGTTGAACGTAACAGGAGTACTAAGTGGAGTAGGGGAGAAAGGGGGAAGGGATGGGAGAACAGGAGTAGGTGTGGAAATTTTAAAGGTTAAGGGGGACAGAGAAATGAGCAAGGACAAGGAAACTCGTAGATATCCACAAAACACTGCATTCTGCACAGTACACTTTTTTGATATTTGGAGTTGAATTTTATTTTCACAAACAAAAGTGCTGACAGTTTTGTCAGAATCATTTTGCTTTTAATAAAAATGTTGTGCTCTCTTTGTATACACTTAGAGCTTTTCTGTTTGATACTGTAAATACATCTCTGAAAAGTTAAGAAATAGAAAGCATCTTAACAGCTCAGGCAACCTAGTCTCTAAAACATCAGTTAAATGCCCAGAACTAATGGAATTATTTTCATATAAGTATAAGCACTGCTTCTCGTCTTGTAATTGTGACAGAAATCACACATAAAGTCAACTTTTCTTTAAATCTATTTCTCATATATGGCTAAATGAGAAGTATATTACTTTCAAACAGAATTTTGCTGTCTGAGACAATATTTATTTTGTTTATTTTAGTTTTTATTTTACATTTGTTGACCGGGCTAGTCTAGCTGGATATATGTCCATTTCAGTAGAGGCCCAGGGAGATAAGCTCCAAAGTTCAATTACAGTACATATCTACAGAAGTACATATATGAGATCGACTACATTAATAATAACTAAAGCAGTATTAGCTAAAAAGTGGTTACAGGTATATAGAGTATATAACACAAAATATTGACTAAACATAATACAATTTATCATGAGGCTGCATTTTAACTGCATGCAATAAAATGAATATCATAGTATTTTACGCAGCAGCAGCACTAACCATCTTGTGATATTCTTTCCATTTATGCAGGTGCACAGCACCATAAGTGCTAGCTGTATTGTGTTATAGAAAGTGCATGAATGTACCCTTTTGGGTAACAAATTATTTAATTGAATATTTATATAGGTAAATGCTCAGTGTAACTGCATATGTTTGTGCAAAAGTAATATTCATCATGGGCCTGACTACAATAAATCTAAAGTATAAGCCCTAAAATAAAGGAAAATAAAGCTTTAAGCAATCCATGGTTGTAAACCTGGATATGTGTACATCCAAACAAGTAAGTAGACTGTTATCTGATCAGAATTTAGAACTCAGTGTTCTCTTCAGAAAGAAGACATATCTGCTGAAACTGCTTGATTTTCATCATATTGATCACTGCTGCAGTAGCCTTAGCATAATGAGTTGTATTCTGCCAAGAATATAATAGCCAGACAATTTCCAAAGCTTCATGGCATCTTCCATGCACCGAAACCATAAGGCAGCTTGATCTGAGCTTTCTAAAACACAAGCTAGGTCGTGAAGCTCTTCAGAGCTTTACTGTCACTGAAAGGTATGTTCCTCTGAGGATTTTGAGGATATTCGTCTTGTGTTTTCCTTTGCTGAGCAGGTAAATTTCTTTTGGGGAAATAATCTTCCATTTTCTTACTTTTGTTGATGTTTTTTTTTTACTTTCCTCTTGAGGAAAGTTGTTTGAAAGCTAGGAGTGTTGTGTTTCAATGGACTGGCTTGAGACTGCAATGTGCTTTTAAATGGAGCTCACTTTTTTTCTCTCGTTTTAAAAGTGGTGCAGAGTAACTGAAAAACATTTTTTCTGTGGAGACATTATGTTTATTTTACTTTTGTGGGGCTGACACAGTGTTTTAAAGTACTTTTTACTGTGTTTTTCTATCAAAAAAGTAACTTGTGTGGACTGGTAGTATTTACCAGGAATTGATGATCGTCTTCCCCAGGAAAGAGATACTATTTTTGATTTGACCATGAAACAGACTCCTTGTCCCACTGTCTGTCCTCCTCCTAGCCAAAAAAAGAAATAAATCAATCAAATAAACAGGTTTTGCCACCAAAGCAGGCTAGCAATTTGCCCCAGCCACAGGTGGGTGGGTTTTCTGGGGCCATTTTTTGTACCTCATATTACTCATTTTTCATCCCCGGATCCCTCTGGTTTAGCACCTACAGCTACTATAGACTGGGGGTTAGCCACATTATCTGTGGCTATTTGAGTTTCCTCATTGGGCAAGGGAAAGACACTCTTATCAGTCCAGGGAAAGAGAACTGGGAAAGTTTCCTTCTTGTGTCAGAATGCTGTGCCCATCCCTGGGAAAGCTGCTGCTGCCATTAGTAACATGTTTGGCCCCATTTTTACTCTCAAAAAGAAACAGAAAAACAATACATGTATCTACTCCTTCTCAAATTTATTTGGATAGGAGTAGTTTACCAGGTCTGGTTCAGGGTTTAACTCAGGCTATTTATCCTTCTTATTAGGTAATTTTTGGTGAAAAAAGTGGGATTCCTATTTTCTTGAAGAGTTTCAAGATTCTGAATCGGAACAGGAAAATGCAGGGGAAAGATACAGGATTCTCTCTTCCGATTTCTGATTCAGACTCAGAGGAGAGCTTAGTTTCTGATTCTTCCTGTGGGGGTTTCACTCATTCTGAGATTATTGCTAGAATGTGCCAGTGTTTTCAGTGGGAAATCACTGAGGTTCCTCAGTCCTTCAGAAAATACTATGAGTTTTTAACAGAAAAAATTTCCAGACCATACATCCATTCCTCCTGTTCTGTTTGCTCTAGAGGATGTGTGTCACTGCCTGCCATTTTCCTGTTAGTTAGTCACCTGGCCCTAAAAAGGCAGATGGGTATAAAGTTCCTCAATCCTTTACATTTGTATACACTATTCCCAAACTTGACCCATCAGCTGTAGCTGTAGTGGAGCCCACTGCTGCTAAGCACTTAGTTAATTCCATTTCCACCCTTTCTGATAAGGATGGGAAGATTATTGATAGGTATGAGGAAAAGGTGTATACTTCTACAACTTTCAGCTTCAGAATTTTGAATTGTCAGGCTCGTGTATTAAAGTTTGTTCAGACAAATTGTGAAAGTATGAGGGAAGTTTTATTTGCGGTTTCTTCTTGTGAAGAAACAACTGCTTTAAATAACTTAGTTTCTTCTATTGCACAGACCACTTATCATTTTTTGCATTATGTATGTGTATAATGACTCTATTGATACTTCTTCCACGGCTATAGCCACTGGTACTGTTTTGAGGAGGTTTACCATGCCTGTATTCTCAGAAACTCTCAGAAGATGTTAAAAAATGAAATTTTAAATTCTCACTTGCATAGTGCTTTAGTGTTTGGTGCTCTGCTGCAGAAGTGATCAAAAAGTGTAATGAAAGGGGCAATCTGATCCTGAAAATCTCTAAGGTTTTTCAGACCTGGTTTTCCACATTTTCAAAGTGATTTTCTATCTCCTCATCCAGTTTTGGCAAAAAACAGAATTAAGAGTATCAACTAAATATAGGTAAACAGTTATTTATGACGAAATGGTAAGGGGGTTGCAAGAAGAAGACTACTCTCATAAAACCAATGACAGCCCGCCAAGTCTGAATGACTGTTCAAAAGACCTTGTGACCCCCTCCCACCCCGGCACCTTTTTACTTCCAGAAAGTATGTATCTTATTTTTCTGTTTGGCAGACAAATGGATTCTGAAAATCATTTTTCAAGGTAATAGATGGTAGTGGGAGTAATTTCCTCCTTTCCAGACGGTCATTCCTCATCGTCAAGATCAGACTGTTTTGTTTCCACTGGCTCTTTATCACATGGAATGATAGAATTGGTTTCTCCTTCCTAGGTGGGGAAGGGCTGTTATTCAAGGTTGTTTCTAGTGCCAGAAAAAACTAGCAAACACGACGTAAACCAAACACACAAAAAAAGGCAGCCCAGGAGTACAGTTACCACTTAAATTTGTTAAATAAAACCACAAATTCAGTACTTTTGTCCTACTATTTTGGACTTCATTAGAATAAATTCCATGAATGAAGATGCTTCTTAAATAATAATGAACCCCTCCCCTTCCTTACAAAATCAGTGCTAGAGAAATACAATTCTTAGAAACCAGTTCAGTGTCTTTCTTACCTAAACCTGTTCATAATACTTCTCAATATTACATATTTTTGCCTCATATTTTTGGTCTGTTTCTCATAAAATTGTGTTTTTTGTGGCAAATCATTGAGGGTTGAAGTCAGAAAATATAGACAAACTTTTGAGTTTCAGCCTTTATTCCCTTCAGAAAAGCCATGCTAATGTAAAACCTGTTATTCTATCAACTTTCTAAGTTTGTAATAGGAATATTTAAAAAGTGTCCCTATTTTTGGGCCTTTGTCCCCCCATTATTTATGGTTTTGTCCAGATTTCTTGCTCTAAGAAGTTGAAAGGTATGAATACTGCCCAAATTCAAAATGTCACTTTATAACCTGTTACCTCCTCTTACTCTTTCAAGTTGTGTGCCAACACTATACTTAAAAGATGCTTATCATCACATACCTGTTCATCCAGACTTCAGATGTTTCTTAAGGTTTTGTGTGTCTGGATCACTTTATCTGTTTTTTGCTTTTGCCTGAGGTCTATCCACTGCACCAAGTGTGTTCACAGAATATCTAGCTAGTTATAGCTCATTGCAGGCTACAGGGTATTAACACATATCCATATTTAGACAATTTGCTTATCTTTGCAGAGTATTTTTCAAAGTGTTAGGAATCTCTCTCTCTCTCTTGGGTAAGAGATATGTTACACAAGCTGAGATTCCAAGAGAACATTCAAATGTCTTTCTTGACTCCTTCGTACAGGATTGCATTCCTGGGTTGTCAGTTCAATAAGCTTTTCTTCCACAGGAAAAATAGATCTTTATTTAGATCTGTTTCTAAGATTTTCTACTCCAGCTTAGGTCACTGTAGGTTCATATGATGGTTCTAGGCTGTCAGCCCTAGAGTCTGTACAAGCCTAGCCATAACAATTCCCTGGCTATTTCTTCCCACAATATTTACTTCCCTGGACCCCTGTCTAGCAGGGTGACTGAAGTGATCCCCGGGATGAATTTCCTGTCTCCCGTCCAATCATCAAGGTTCCTTTTGAAGAGGGCCAAAGAGGCGCTCTGCTTGATATGTATGGGCAGTCTATTCCAGAGTCTGGGGAGTCTCTGGGTCAGGAACCCATCCCTCCAACATGTTTTGTTCATTGTGATGACAAGGTTTAGATCCCTGGAGCATGTGGCTCTGAGGGATTTAAGTGTAGCATGTCCAACAGCTCTGGGTTTGACATGGCCTTGTATGTTAAGCAGAGATCGCCTCTAAGTAGATGATATGTGACAGTATAGCTGGAGTTTTTTTAGATGGTCAGCACAGGGCATCTGCTTTAGGCCTGTGATTCTTTTAGTGAGGTATTTCTGTGACCTTTCTAGTTGTTGCAGATGTCTTGAGAGGTACATACCAAACGGGGCATTATATTCTATAATTTATCTAATGAGGGATGAGTACAGTGGGACAGTGACCTCCTTTTTTTCTGGATGAAAAGCCCTTAGTGATGAGGTGTGCCACATAGAAGGATTTCCTGACTGTTGTGGCAATGTGGTTATTGATGGTGAGACCACTGTCCACCTGTGTCCCTAAGTCTCTTATCACACTTTTGGTGTGTATTGTACTGCCACCTATGTGGTAATTCACAGGTACATGTTTTTTTTCCCCAAAGGGGATAGCTATACATTTCTTGGCATTGAGCTTGAGCCCATGGCTCTGGCACCAGGGAATACCTCAAAATTTTGGGTCTCATGGCATCTATGACTCTTATGATACCCCTGGCAAGAGTCCACATGAGAAAGATACAGTGGTATCTGAAATTTTTTTGGTTCCAGCAACAAATCCCAGTGGTGGGTTTTGTCAAAAGAGAAGTCTTTTTGATGGAGATAACAGATAACCTTCAATCCAGGTTTCACTTTCTCGATCCCTGCTCCGAAGCAGTCAGTCAGCACAGAGGCTTCGAACTTTGCTTGGGAGCACTTTTACGAGGGATAAAAGTGCAGGGAGATGTGGGACACCAAGGAAAGATACAAGCACATAAATATCAAGGAGATGTTTGCCCTGGTCAAGACACTCAACTCTCTAAACCATCTTTGGTACCTCGAACATCTTCAAATGGTTTCAGACAGTACCACAGTCATGTGTTGCATAAGAGAACAAGGGGGAACTAGGTTATAACCCATTTGCAGACTAACCATGGTAGCTTGAGATACAACTTCACAGCGCACACTCATTCTACAGATATCTACATTTTGTCAGAGCAAAATTGTTTGCAGATAAGCTGAGCAGAACCAGGGTAGGCACTCATGAATTGAAAACTGATAGGGGGTCTTCCAAGATGTGATCCATGTTTGTGGAGTTCCACAAGTAGACCAGTTTGCCTTCTCTCTGAACAATCAACTGGAAAGATCATTTTCAAGGACTCCATGCAAGAAGGCCTGGAAGACAGGTGCCTTTTATTTTCCTTGGACAAGTATATTCCTATATACTTTTCCAGCATTTCCATATTATCCAGGGTACTTCAGAAGATTTAAAGGGAATCCCTAAAGATCACTGTAGTCACCCCCTTCTAGCCCAAGCAGCCTTGGTTCTCCCTTCTTTAGGAAATGAACAGGGGCAATTACCTCAGGCTTCTTCACAGACCGGATCTACTCACACACGAACAGGGGTGTTTGATACACACTGATGACATCAGTCAACTTTATTTGACTACCTGGACCATAGGGTCATAATTCCTTGTAGGCACCTGTTTATTGAGGGTGGGCAACAGGTACTAATGGAGACAAGAAAGCCTGCTACTAAAAATTCATATATTAGCAAATGGAAAAGGTTTCCTAGTTGGTGCCATCAACATAACCAGCATCAATTCAGGGCTAGTTGTCTGGTTCTCTAATATTTGTGCGAGTTACTATCCTATGACCTTTCTTATTTCTGTATCAGTGTTCATTTAGTGCCCATTTCATTATGTCTGCCCATAGATCCTCCTCTTTCAGTGCAGTATCATGTCAAAATAGTCCTGAAAGAGGTTTTGCATAAGAAAACTAGTGGCCCCTCCATGGAATCTTAATTTTGCATTACAGAAGCTAACGCTTGCTCTGTTTGAACTAGCTAATCTGTCTGACTTGAGGTTCTTAACATGGAAAATAGTTTTACTGATTGCTCTAACCTCTGCAAGAAGGGTTTCTGAGTTGCTAGCTTATCAGCTCTACCTCATTTTCCACAGGGACGTGGTTTCTTTGAGAACTAATCCCATTATGCATAAAACGGTGTCCAGCTTTACTTTAAGTCAACTATCCATCTCCCCAGACAGCTCAGTTACTATGTTGACAAAACTAAATCTGTCTGATCTTCAGATCAATTGTTCACTTCTTGTGAAGCTAAGAAGAAACAACAACCTGTGTTAAAACAGATTGTTACCAAATGGTTAGTTGAGGCTATTATCATTTGTTATACTTACCATAACAAAACTGTTTCAGACGGGGTGAAAGTCCACTTTACTAGGGCCTTGTCTTCATCAAAGTAGATGTTTCATTAATGACTGCTGCAGCAACTACCCCCTGTCCATCCCCTCCCTTGTTTTTTGGAGTGTTTTTATGCCAGGGGGTGGACATTTATTTAATTATTTTTTGCTCCTAGCATCATCCTTTCAGTGCCCCCCCCCCTCTCTGCTAGCAGGAAAGTTCTGAAGGGCTTTGCACCCAAATATGTCTTTTAGTCAGCTCAGCTCGACCTGCCTGATAGTTTTGGTGGTGCCCTGAAGCTTTGGAAACTGTCTGGCTGTTATATCCTTGGCAGAATGCAACCCATACAGCTAAGTTTTGATTACACATCTGTTCTTTATAAGGATTTCAATTGGTTGCATTTGCAAAGTCTAGTGTAGTAAAACTGTATTTCATTTCTTGAAATACAGGCATTATATAGCCATCTGTGCCATAGACATTATTGTTTTCTTGTATAGCCATGCAATTCTGAAGCCTCTTACCTTGAGATGATGTAGAATTATTAGTTACCTGGCAAAAGTATATTCTTCATCAACTTCCCATTCCCCCTTTAATTATGTGCCATTTACATGAGCTCAGCATCCACAGCTTCCATGACTAGTACTGTTTTTGGGTTCTCATACCATTCTTGTCAGTCTGTACTTGTAATTCAGACAGTGGTTTCATCTCCTCAGCCCTTGCTGTTGCTAGAGCAGTACTGTCAGTCCACAGCACATTTGTAACAGGATCTTCATTTTTTGTTATTACTACAACACCATCAGCATTCAAACTCTCAAGAATAAGATAATTTCTTCCATGTCCTATCCAAATTACCCCTAAGCAATATAAGTGTCACTTTGTGACTCCCCTATAAAAGTGCATTGGAATAGGAAAGTTAACCCATTAAACAAAAAAAAAGTTAGACTGATTACAGCTAATGTGTTAATTGGAAAATGATGGAGTGTTTCTAACATACAACCTAAACATTTAATTCAGAAGATCTTTGAATGGGTGATACATTTGATCATAAAATGCAGGAAAAGAGAAGCAAAATGTAATGGGCAGAGTGAAATATAATTTTATGTTTGAAAGCTGCACTATAATATAACGCTTTTAAGTAGAAGAAAAGTATTACAGAATGTCTGGTCTTTTAAAGACAATTTGCAAAGAAGTAGAGATCAAGAAGAAATCTCTTTAAAATGACAATTCTTGATCTTACTTTATCTGGCATTTACAAAAACAAGTCACAAACTATCCATTAAGTGCCACGGCCCTTCAATAAACTTCCACAAAAAATGTCACCATGGAAGATAACGACAAAAATCCAGGTAGAATTCAGCAACACTGTATCAGAAAACTCCAAACAGTTAATGGCTCAGCGGTAAAAGTCAATATTCTTTTATTCCAAAGAAACCGGCGATACACAACTACAATGACACATCAAAACCATACACCAATTGAATAAGGTTAATCGCTTTCACCCACTCAACTCGTGGGCTTCTTCAGAACCTTTAATACAATAGAAAAATATGGTTCCAGAAGTCTCAGAATCCTTTTCAGGAATTGCCTAGAGATTTTTTCCCCAGAAGCAGGGGGATAACTACTGTGGTAGACATTGTCCACGTGGCAGAGGGGGGGGGGGGGTCAGCAGAATCAAGGATCTTGATTTTCTTACTTGGACATGTCCTTTCAGTGCTCCAGAAAGGTAAACCATCTGTCCCTCTCTGGAGGCAGATGGAAGGCACTTATTTTTGCATAGGTATCACAAAATATTCTTGGGTGCACAGGATCATATCCAGAGGTTACTTCATTCCCTTTTCCCAAACTACCCTAAAGAAAACAAAATGTTTCCCCGCTGTTCCACCCAATCACAAGGAGCTCACAGCTTAGAAATTCAAAAGCTGCTAAACAAAAGAGCCATCTAAGAGATCCCCTTAGACCAAAGAGGATCTGGAATTTGCTCATGGTTCTTTTTAGTGCCAAAGAAAACAGGAGACCTAAGACCTATATTGGATCTCAGTTTGTAAAGAATTCCAAACTCTGGATGGTCATGGTACATTCCATTCTGCCTTTCCTGCAGAAGAATGAGTAGATGTGATCAGTTGATCATCGAGATGTACTCTATCACATCAAAATGAACAGGCGCTCCCAAAAGTATCTGTGATTCCAGCTGGGAGCCATTTATTATCAGTTCAAAGCCCTGCCTTTCGGTCTCAACACAGCCCCCAAGGTGTTCACCAAATGCATGGCAGTAGTAGAAGCTTACTTCAGACTGCTCAGATTCAGATTGTTTCCTTACATGAATGGCTCCTCAGTGCAGCGACCAGACATTTACTCATAAAAGCCAGAGACTATTTGCTGCGGCTGTCTCACTTGCTGGGAATCACTGTCAGTATGGACATATCACAACTTCAACCAGCCCAAATCTTGGAGTTCATAGGGGCTCAGCTAAACACGATCAGTGCTTTGGCTCTTCTCCCTCTAAGTAGAGTTCTTACACTAAAGATGCATGTCAGACAAATTTTTCTCTTCCTCCTCCTCCAGCAAAACTGGTCCTCAGAGCTCTAGGGTCAATGGCTGCAGCAATTACTTCAATTCCCACTGCTTGCCTCCTCTTGAGAATTGTACAGTGGACCCTAGCTATGCAACAGTCCTTTCATCAACACCCTTTACAGCATCCAATAAAACTATCCCAGGCTTGCAGAAAGTCTCTTCTTTGGTGGATTCAGTCTGAGGAGATCAGTCAAGGGTTTCCATTTATCCTTTCTCCCCCAAATGCCAATTTGACTACAGACACTTCCCAGTTGGAGTGAGGCATTACCTGGGATGGACTGTTCAAGACACATGGTCCCCACAAGAGACCAATTTGCATGTCAGTGTCCTAGAGATGAGAGTAGAATTTCTAGCGTTGCAGGCCTTTCAGAGCTTTCTTCCTATAGGGACTGTTACAGTTCAGATGGACAACATGTCAGTAGTCTGGTACATCAACAAATGGGAGGAACCAAATCCTACCCACTTTGTTGAGAAGCAATGAGAGTATGGCAATGGGTGATGTCATCCATCTGCTTTCTTGTAGCAATGCACATACCAGGGATATCCAACAATGTTAAGTTGTCTATCTCACCTTCATTCTTGCTGGTTGGAGTTCAGAGCCGACCTTCGGCTCCGACTCTGCCATCTTCAAAAGCTCGAGAGCTACTTACTGGCTCGAGGCCCCCCTATATCCCATGATGCCTGGTGCTAGATACCCAGATCTCGTTTGCTGCTTCTGCTGCGAGGTTGCTTTTACTGGCTCAGGTCATATTTTTTCAATTTTATTGTCATTGTATAAAAATTATTTATATTATAGTTGGTGTTTAAGATAGTTAGTGTACTTTCAGTAGTTATAGTTAGCTGTTTGTATTTAGTCTCCTTCCCTTGAAAACTCGTTTTCTTGTTAGAGAGTTTTCCCCTCCCCCCTCCCCTGTTTCTATTTTTAAAATAGTCGTTTTTAGTTAGAGGCTAATCCTTGTTTCAATTTTTTATGTAATAGTTTATTTGTTAGAAATTGTGGTAGATTAGTAGATATAATTATCTTTTCTTAGTAATAGAGTGTGTGTGCTGTTAGGCTGTGGTAACTTGTGTTGAGTGTGTGTGTTTTTACTAGTTACCTATTTCCCTTTTGTTACTTGTTCTCTGTAAATTGATTTTTCCGTTTACAGGTATGTCCAAAGATACGAAAGTATCTGGATTCAAGAAGTGTGACTCATGCTGTCAGAAGATGTCACTGACAGATGGTCACGCTTCTTGTGTCTACTGTTTGGGCGCCCTACACCTGCAGGACTCTTGTTCGGTGTGTCACGCCTTTAGTCCAAGAGTCCTGCAGGAGCATAGGAATAAGCGAATCCTTAGGGGTTTGCTCAAACCTGAAGGGTCACCGGCTAAGGTTCAGTCAGTGAAACCCTCTAAGCCAAAGAAGCTGCCGGCTCCCAGTTCGGAGCCGTCGGGTGTGGCATCTGCTTCAACTTCGGCTCTGACTGGAAGCGAAGTACCTATCTCCCACTCAGCCCCGACTCTGGTGTCGGAACCGTCAGGGAGTCGTAAACACTCTAGGTCTCCATCCCTAGAGTCGATACACTCGGCTCCGGGGTCACCACTGTTACAGTTGGAGTGAAGTCACCGATCCCACTCTTCTTGGTCTTCTAGACTATCTGACCATGATTTGAAGAGAGTGGTGAGCAGGCTCCTAAAATCACAGGCCCTGGCTAAAATGTTATCCAGCCCCCCTCATCAGGGTTCGGCTCCGCCTGTCTCTGCAGTAGTTCCTCCTTCGACTCATCCCTCAAGTTCGGAGCTGGAGCTTGCTGGGGCTCGGATCGTGGAACTGTCGGCGCCGATACCTACCCTTTCGGTTCCGTCGTCAGCTCCGATCTCATCCATGGTGCCGTCCTTGGAGGGATCTGGGTGCCGGGACTCCCTCGTCAGCTCCGAGGGGGCGAGTGGCATCAGACCCTTGTCCAACCCCGTTCTCCCTCTCGGAGCTTCAGCGCAGGTGAGTTCGGCTCCTACATCGGCCTCGGAGCCGTCTCTCTCGGTGCCAGGAAGGATCCCAGTCTCTTCGGAGCCGGAGCCTTCTCTGGTATTGGGAGGGGGTGCCTTCGGGTTCATGAGGAATGTGCTGGCCTCAGAGACAGCCCCCCGATCAGCCTCATTGGCTCCTCCCCCCATGGTGCCTGCGTCTGCCTCTGCCCCTCCTCCAGACCCCAAGCGTGGGGAACAAGCGCTCCAGGGCACCCCATTGGGTATATCTTCCTCTTCCAAGGCCTCCCCCGATCATTCAGAGGAGCTCCCTCGAAAGAGAAAATGCAAGAGGAAGCATGTTGACTCCCCTGAGTCTGTCACTTTAGATACCGATTTGGAGGATTTGGAAGGGTCCCCAAGATCCCCCTCTGAGGACGTCTCTTTCTCAGACATCCTTGAAATACTTAGGCAGAGGGGGAACTGGACTACCCATAATCCTTCCGAGGATGAGTCGGTATTCCTGGACGCATTTGGTTCCCGACCCTTTACCTCCTGGGTGCCTCCGCCTTTCGATCCCCTGATGTCTGTGGTGGCTCAGAAGGCATGGTCAGCCCCAGACACAGTGGAACCAACCCCCCGAAGACCCACAAAATTTATTACTACACCACAAGACAAGCAATTTCTGACTAAGGGTGTTCCCATTGATGGCATGGTGGTAGCAGCGGCCACAAAAAAGGAGTTGGCTGAAACTTCTTCATCTGTCCATCCCCCTAATAAGGAATCTAGGACAATGGACAGATATGGGAAGTGGATGTTTGCATCACCGACCTTCTCCATGAGGTCGATGAACTACTTGTGCCACTTTACCCGCCTTCAAGGGGATCTCATTAAAGAGCTAGGAGATACTCTTCAAGATCCATCAGCTGTGGGGGTCCAGGCTAAGGTTGCCTCCCAGCTGGTGACTCAATTCGGTAGTAAACTCCTCCATGCGGCTTATCTCTTATGCAGCCGATGGTGCGAGTAGGGCCGCAGGCACAGGCATGGCCTTATGGAGACGTGCCTGGATGCGGTTATGTAACTTTGCGGAACCCTTCAGGGCGTCTTTCACAAACACCCCCTTTGATGGTTCTGCTCTTTTTGGACCACAGGTGAAGGATACCCTTACCAGGTGTGAGCAGGAAGGCAAGACTCTCTCTGCTGTGGGAGTCCGTTTTTCCCCTCCTTCAAGACCATATTCCAAGGGTCAGAAGAGTGGGAAGATGTGGTACTGGAAACCCCAGGGAGCTGTGCCTGACACACGTGGAGAGTTCCCCTCCAGGGGCAGAGGAGGGAACAACAATAGACGCCGCCCTCGGGTCAGAGGGGTTCCGCAAAATCAGGGCCAAAGAGAATCTTTCTCTAACAAGCCCTTCCAGCATCCCTGAGGTGTGCCCGGCTGTCCACCTTCGGAGGCAGTCGGGGGAAGATTATCGCTGCACCCAAAAGCCTGGCAAAGTATAACACAAGACAAATGGGTACTTTCTATCATATCCAAAGGCTACAAAATCCCTTTCTTTCGCACTCCCTACGTTCCCAACAAATCCCTTCCAGATGTTCCACCCAATCTAAGGGATCAAGCAGTTCAAGAATTTTCAAAACTGCTAAGAAAAAGAGACATCCAGCCAGTCCCGGCAGACCAGCAAGGATCCGGAATTTACTCAAGGTTCTTTTTGGTACCAAAAAAGACAGGGGACTGGAGACCTATTCTGGATCTCAGCAGACTAAACAGGTCTGTTCAAAGAACGAAGTTCTGGATGGTCACGCTACAGTCCATTTTACCCTTTCTGGGTCAGGACAATTGGATGTGCTGCATAGATCTTCAGGACATGTACTACCACATCAAAATGGACGGACGCTCCAGAAGATTCCACCACTTCCGGCTGGGAGCCAGTCATTATCAGTTCAGAGCTCTGCCCTTTGGTCTCACCACAGCCCCCAGGGTATTCACCAAATGTTTGGCAGTAGTTACCGCTCACCTGAGATGGCAAGGATTCCAGGTGTTTCCATATTTAGACGACTGGCTCCTTACTGCAGCCACCAGGCATCACCTGCTGCGAGCCAGAGACTACACTATCCAAACTTGTTCCAAACTAGGCATCACAATAAATTTCGAAAAGTCTGCATTGTCGCCCTGTCGATCTATTACCTTTATAGGCACAAACTTAAATACAAAGGACATGTCAGCGAGACTTCCATTAGACAGAGTGCTAGTCATTCGCCGACATGTCCAGGTCTTATTAGGATGCAAAAAAATTCAGGCCAGATTCGTCCTAAAGACCTTGGGTCTCATGGCAGCGGCTATCATACTAGTCCCCCTCACTCATTTTCATATGAGGATTCTTCAGTGGATGCTGTTCACCCAATGGTCTTTCCAGCAACTTTCAATGTCTCGCAAAATAATGATCACACAGACATGCAAAAACCAACTTGCTTGGTGGATGGTTTCCCTATCAGTACCACAGGGCAGACCATTTGCTCTTCCTCCTCCAGTGGCTACAGTGACCACGGATGCCTCCCTGATTGTGTGGGGGGGCATTTTCAGGGCAGAACAGTCCAAGGCACCTGGCAGCCACACGAGTACCATCTGCATATCAATGTCTTGGAGATGAGGGCAGTGCTTTTGGCATTGCAAGCTCTTGACAACTCTCTTCCTACCAGGACCATTGCAATTCAAACAGACAATATGTCGGTAGTGTGGTACTTCAACAAGCAGGGCGGAACCAGGTCCTTCCCCCTATGTTGAGAAGCACTCAGAGTCTGGCAGTGGGCGATCTCTTCCCAACGGTTTCTGTTAGCAACGCACATCCCTGGGAAGTCCAACGTTATAGCGGACAGGCTGAGCAGAGCAATTCTCATGTCTCACGAGTGGTCTCTCAATCAGACAGTGGCGGACCAAATCTTACGCAAATGGGGTCAGCCTTGCTGCGACCTTTTTGCCACCCCCTTCAACAGCAAGTGCAACAATTTCTTCTCTCTCCTCCCTCTTCCTGGACACTCCCCCAGAGACGTTCTAGTTCACGATTGGCCTCAGGGACTTCTTTATGCATTCCCTCCATTCCCCCTGATTCCCAATTTGATACAGAAAGCTACCACATTGGGATGCAAGATGATCCTCATTGCCCCTTACTGGCCTCGACAAATTTGGCTCCCGTTCCTGCATCATTACCTTCTGGAGCAGCCCTGGACCCAGTTCCAGACCTCCTGATCCATCAGTCGGGCGGGCTGCACCAATCCCTTCAATCTCTCCAGCTCACTGCTTGGTTGCTCCACTTCCGACCTGAGCCAGGCTTCCGCACATCTCCCACTCGGTGCGTGAAATCATCTTATCATCGCACAAGTCTACCACTAGAAAGACTTATGCTAGTAAGTGGAAACGTTTCTCTTTCTGGGCAGAGGCTAGGAATATAGATCCCTTTTCGGCCCCTGTGCACCATATTTTGGATTTTTTAGTGGAACTTTTTCATGCTGGATCTTCTTCTGCCACAATTAGAGTTCAGTTAGCTGCAATTTCAAATTTTCATACAGGTCTATCAGATGCTAGTATTATGTCCCATAAGCTTTGTAAATCTTTTCTCAAAGGGACTACTTTACTCAGGCCCCCAGTGAGAGAACCCCCACCTCAGTGGGATCTAAATTTGATTTTAGCTTCCCTGATACTGCCCCCCTTTGAACCGGCAGCTTCTTGTTCCTTGAAGTTTCTTTCTTGAAAAACCCTTTTTCTGGTTGCAATTACTTCAGCCAGAAGAGTTTCTGAGCTTCAGGCTCTTTGTGTTTGTCCTCCTTATCTAGTTTTCCACAATGACAGAGTGTCTCTCAGGACTAATCCTTCCTTCCTAACAAAGGTTTCTTCTGACAATAATTTGAATCAGTCTATTGACCTGCCTGTGTTTTTTCCAAATTATTCCAACAAGGCGGAATACAAATTGCATCAGTTGGATGTTCATAGACAGTTACGCTTTTACTTGCATAGAACTAAGCAAATAAGAAAATCAGACCAGCTGTTCCTGTCCTAAGCTGAGGGTAAACAAGGTCTACCTGTGTCAAAAGTAACCTTATCTAGGTGGTTGACAGCTATCATTACATTTATATATCAGCTAAGGAATAAAGAGCTTCCTGCTAAACTGAAAGGCCACTCCACTAGACATCTAGCTGCTTCAGTGGCTTTTCAGGCAAGATTGCCAATGGAAACTATTTGTGCGGCAGCTACATGGGCCAATCCTCATACCTTTATTTCACATTATAAGCTGGACGTGGCCTCCGGGAGCAGAGCTGGTTTTGGTTCTACTGTTCTGAAGAGTCTGTTCCGATGAGCCACCCAGGATTGAGGTGCTAGGGACACTGTCCCAACCAGTAAGAATGAAGGCGAGATAGACAACTTAACATTAAGAAGTTATGTACCTACCATAACATTTCATGTTAGTTGTTTTCTTCTCGCCTTCTTTCTTGCGTCCCACTCTCCATCCCCCTATCCTAGTAGACCGAGAAGAGTTCCTTATGTTTTTCTCACTGGCTGAGTCTTCTCTGGCTATTCCTTCTGACTAGTAGTCTCTCCAGTAGGATTTATGCAATCTAGGACAGGATTCCTGTATTGTTATTATTATTATTATTATTATTATTATTATTATTATTATTATTATTATTATTATGTCTGCAGTTAGACTTACCAAACGAGATCTGGGTATCTAGCGCCAGGCATCATGGGATATAGGGGGGCCTCGAGCCAGTAAGTAGCTCTCGAGCTTTTGAAGATGGCTGAGTCGGAGCCGAGGGTCGGCTCCGAACCCCAACCAGCAAGAATGAAGGTGAGAAGAAGACAACTAACATGGAACGTTATGGTAGGTACATAACTTCTTATTCTAGCAGACAAATTCAGCAGGACCATCCTCATGCTTCACAATTGGTCTCTCAATTAGTCAGAGGAAAAATTATCTTCTGTCAACCTTGCTGTGACTAAGTTGCATCTCCCATCAACAACAAATACAGCAGGTTCTATGCCCTTATCCCAGCACAGCGACAGTCACCGAGAGATGTTCTAGTCCATGTTTGGCCCTCCGGTCTCCTTTATGCTTATCCCCCCACCTCTTGTCCCCAAGATTCTTCAGAATGCACTTTGGGTGAAGAGCACAGTAATCCTCATTGCCTCCTTTTTTGTTCTCGACAGATATTGTTTACCTTCCTTTGGTATCACCTGGTATACCCTCCTTTGATGACGGACCCCAGTCCAGACCTCCTATCTGTTTACCTACCATCAGGGCTGATTCACCAAAGATTGCAGGTCTCAGGTTGACTGCATGGTTTCTCCAATTCCAGTGGTGGCTAGACATTACAGGCTTTTCTCCCCAGTTCAAAAAATACTAAGCTCATCTCATAAACCTTCATCTAGAAAGGTGTGCAAAAGTAAATGGAAAAGGTTTTGTTTTGGGGCTCAACAGAGAAAGTTGTATCACTTTATGCCACTCCACTTCCTACTATTCTTGATTTCCTTGTCTCTATTTTGAAGAGGGGGCACGTTTTTCTGCTATTAAAGTTCAGTTAGCAGCCATCTCCAACTATCACATCAGAGAGAATGCTTCTTTAACGTCAGGTAAATTATGTAAGGCTTTCCTGAAGGATACCTATTTACTCAGACCTCATGTAAAGAACACTACTCCACCTTGGGACCTTTGTATGGTTTTGCAGTCCTTAGTATACACTCCTTTTGAACCATCAGCTAAAGTAGAGCTCAGGTTTCTTTCATGTAAGACTGTCTTTCTAGTGGCTATAACTTCTGCAAGACAGGTATCTGAGCTCCTAGCTCTATCTTCCAAACCATTGTGTTTGCTTTTCCACAAAGACAAAGTTAACTTTATCCACAAACCCTTCATTTTTAACAAAAGTTGCCTCTGAGAGCAACCTCAGTAAAGTGATTAATTTGCCACTGTTTTCCCCCAATTTTGAAAACACCCTTCATCTATTGGATGAACATAGACAGCTTTGGTTTTACCTTCTAAGAACCAAAGAATTTAGGAAAACTAATCAATTTGTTTCCTTTGCTAAAAACAGAATAGGAACACCAGTTTAAAAAGTTACTCTTGCTAAATGGATAACAGATTTCCTGTGTTTATTACATGAAAGGAGTAACTTTACCAATGCATCCAAAGGCCCATTCCGCCAGGTCATTGTCTACCTCTACTGCTTTTTGGGCTAGGGCTTTCATTGAAGATATTTATGCAGCTACTTACATGGTCTAATATCGATACTTTTATTGCTCATTATAAATTGGACATAGTTTCCAGAAACAGAGCTGCCTTTGGTTCTGTGGTTCTCTGGAACATCGTTCCTTGAGGGCCTCCCAGGATTACCGTAGCTGGGGACTCTGTCCCACACGTTGAGGAATGAATGCAGAAGTTATGTACTCACCATAACATTCCATCTGTGTTGTTCATTTTCATTCTTCCTCAACTTCTCTTCCCCCTGTCTGTGTCTTTTTGATGAACCTAATGGAATTCTTGATAGGAACCGTAGTTTCCGTTTGAGCTCCTAATGCTTTAGCTATTACCTTTCTGTCCTAGCTTTGTTGAGGTTTTTCTGATGGTATTGCACATAATAGCACCAAACTCAATCTGAGTTATTGCAGTAGTCAGGGGAATTATGGGTATGGAAGGAGCTTGAGAGTCGGATCCTAGAATCTATAAGAAGATGGCAAAGTCGGATCTGAACCCATGCAGTGAGGAAGAATGAAAATGTACATAACTTCTTTTTATAAAGTGTTTATATCTATAATACCTTAAAGCATGGCAAAGGCATTGCCAAAATTGATAGACATTGATCATTGTGGTTTTGTGGAGGGAGGCAAACATTTGACAGCATTAATAGAACAATGATGATCCAAAGAGAAGCAGAATGCAAGAAAATTCCACTGTTGTTGTTTGGTCTTTATGCAGAGAAAGCATTTGGCAGAGAAAGGTGCGATTTTGAGTGGGCACTGGAAGTATTTGCATTCCCGGATACATAGGGTTACCACCTGTCCCACTTTGCGAGGGACAGTCCCTCTTTGGGCAGTTGTGTCCTGCAAAAAAATTGAAAAAATGGCAAATGTCCTGAGATTTTAGGACAAAATTATTTCCTATATTTTATGTAGTAGTTGCATAAAACAGTTATTCTGCATCTGAAATACCTAAATGTTATAAGAAACGGAATAAGCAACTAAGATGCTACAAGAATAAGCTTTTATTTAGTCAAAAAAGTGAATTTCTTTCCTTTGTACTGTCCGTGGGTATGTTCATAGGTTTATAGGTTCATAGGTTGGTACTTGGCTATCTGCCCGAAGGCATATATTAGCCCAGCCACTTTGTGCGGTATTCACCGCCCCTTTAGTAGTTCCCTAGACCCTTGTCCTAGCAGCTAGTACCCTTGGCCCCTATCTAGTAGTGCTGTTGGTGTGATCCCCGGTGTGAACTTTCTTTTACCCATCAAGGTTCCTCTTGAAGAGTGATAGTGAGGGGCTCTGTCTTATGTAGATCGGGACCCTGTTCCATAGTAAGGGAAGTCTTTGTGAAGGGAATCTATCCCTCTAGCATGTTCTATTCATTGTTGTGTTGAGGTTTATATCCCTAGAGCGTATAGCTCGAGTAGATTTGGTTTTGCTAAGATGGAGCATGTTCAACAATTCTGGGTTGGACATGGCTCTGCACGTTAGACAGAGATCGCCTCTGAGAAAGCAGTATGCAACAGAGAACAGTCTTAGCTTTTTCAATCGTGCTGCATAGGGCAACTGTTTGAGGCCAGTAATCCTCTTGGTTAGGTACCTCTGTGGTCTCTCCAGCTGCTGGAGATGTCTAGCCAGGTACATTCCAATTGGTGCATTGTACTCAATAATAGGTCTGATGAGGGAAGAGTAGAGGGGCACCATTACATCCTTAGATCTTGATGCGAACCCATTCATTATCAGATGGGTCACATAGAAGGATTTTCTAACCACTTGGGCAACATGGTTATCAAAGGAAAGCTGACTGTCTACTTGGGTCCCTAGATCCCTTATTTCTTCTTCAGATTTCAGGGGATTACCTCCTATGTTGTAGTTTGCAGGTACTCTGTTTTTTCCAAAGGGGATTACTACTCATTTTTTTGCATTTAGCTTGAGACCATGGCTTTGACACCATGCATCAGTCTCATTTAGGCTCTTCTGGAGGATCTCCATGTCGGCCAGAGACTCTATTATAGCACCCAGTTTGCAGTCGTCTGCAAACTTAGTCAGCCACAGCCCTTCCGTGCTTGCCTGTACTTCTGAGAAGTATATGCCAAACAGAAGGGGCCCCAGGACAGAGCACTGAGGCACACCACTCATTATTGGTATGGATTCAGACATAGATCCCACTACTCTTACTTTATGGGATCTGTCTGAGACCCAGTTTGCGATCCATCTTGTGACATAAGGGTTTATGCCCAGGCTGGTGAGCTTATCAATAATACCTGAATGGGGAATAGTGTCAAATGTTCTGCCCTGCAAAATCTGATGTTTGTACCAAAAATGTCCCACTTTGGGCATTTGAAAAGGTGGCAACCCTACTGATACAATAGTAAGATTAATTAAGCGTATATGTGAGGGATCAGAGGCCAAAATTAATGTGGGAGAGTTCTTCTCTGTTAGGTTGTGTATGAACAGAGGAATCTGACAGGGCTGTCCTCTTTCCCCGTTGTTATCTGGATTATATTTAGAACCATTGGCAAATAAAATAAGAGATTCAGAGACTCAGAAATTCTAGGGTATAATTGATATGGTAATCAAGAAAAGTTGGCTTTATTTGCAGATGATGATATATTTTGTACATGATATGACGTCTCAGTGTTGTGGAGCATTCTGTGACAGTTTCAAGTTTTTTTGGGATATAAAATTAATGAAGGCAAAACAAAGGATATAGCTGTAAAGTGTGTACCCACATAAGAATTGGTTCAACAATACCTATATTTATGAGGACTATAAAATTAAGACTCTGGGTTAAAAATAATTTTGTTATGGCAGCTAAGGATATGTCTGAAGAGACTAAACAAAAGTTAATACAAAACTGAGGTACTGGAAGCTAATGTTTATGGATGTAGATAGCAAGATACACTCTGAAAATGGTTTTAGCCCCTTTAGTTTTATATGCAGTTCAGGCATATTTTTTTCGACCGGAAGAGAAATTGTGAACAATGAGTAAGAAAGAGTTGAAGGATTTTATTTGAGTTGGAAGAGTGCACAGGTCAAGTGGGATAAGTTGATCTTCCCAATAGAACAAGGTGGTTTAGGATTATCTGACTTGAAGGGATGTTTTAGAGCTACACAGTTAAGGTTCCATTACAAAACACAAGAAAAACGCTATAATTCAAGGTGGAAAAGGATTCTGATGAATCAGGGGAAATTCAAGAAATAAGGAGAGAGGGGGATTTTGGATGCGGATCCTTCAGGAAAATAACAGCAATCCAGAATATTATATTCATAATGTAACAAAGTATTCTAAGAGCTAAGCCAACACAAGAATGGGGAAAGCCAATTCTGTTGATAGGGATTACTGACAAAGGAACCAAGGTATTGGGAGCAGATAGCTAGATAGGGAAAGGTAATAGAATGGGAAGAGACCAAGAAGACATTTAGACTACAGGCTAGTGACTGCCTTCACTATTAGTGATTGATCTCAGAGTATAGGAAAAGAAAAATAGATTGAGGAAACCTAACTGAAAGACCTGCTGTGGTAGAGTTTTTAGCTGAATCTGAAACAGAAGTGGCATTTAAAAAATGGATAATTATTAGGGCATGTAAAATATTATATTTTAACTATAGGAATTAGAGGAGATTTGAAAAGATTAGGAAGAGAGATTGGGTAAGCAATTCACAAAGAAACAATGGGAGGATGTATGTATGGCTCCTAAATATGCAATAAAGTTTAGAAGATTTAGGATTTTTTCTTTGAACTGTTTGCATAGGTGTTTTTATACCCCAAGCAGATTCCAAAGAAATTTTCCTCCCGTATATTGCAATTGTTGGAGGTGTGATAGAGAAGAAAGAGTTAACTGGCAACGTATGTTTTGGGAGTATAATGAGTTGGCAGATTTTAAAAATTCCCTACAGAGTATTCTGTCAGAAATATTGGGTGAACAAATGGGTGTAACTACAAAAAAATACCCTTTTTGAGCTGGGATACATGATCTGAATTGCCTAGACATAGTAAAGCCTTGAATACGGATTACAGTGAACGGCTTATAATCGAACAGGAAACAGCAAAACACTGAAGTACTGAAAACTCTTAACATCATAAAATAATTCATTGACTGGCCATAGCTGGCCAACATTACAAACAGAATCAACTAATGTGGGGGGCTGCACCTCCCACTCCCCCGTAACTACATATACTAACTCCGAGATTGTACTACATTGGGGAAAAGGGCACATTAAAAAAAAAGGCTTCCTTTGTTTACCTTATGCATCGTGGTACTTCTTGGCTGTTGGTCAACTATGGCCATTCAATGAATTATTTTATGATGTTAAGATTTTTCGGTACTTTAATGTTTCACTCTTTCATGTTTGATTATATGTCATTTGCTTTAGTCCGTATTTGAAGCGTGAACATAGACTGAACTTCAACAATTGGCTTAGATTCTGGTGTCATTCTAAGAGGGTACAATATAAGTATTACCCTGGGTTGAGATGGGGAAACTGTTCAAAATGTTTTACCAGGGATGGCCTGCACTTCTCCCCGCATGGATTCTGTATATTGACTAACCCACCCCTCTTGTGTCTTTTTTTAAGCAGTCACTTCCAACATAACTAAACAGAATCAGGACCTTAGTATTGCTACTCAATGTTAGGAGCCTTAAAAAATTTCACACTCTACATGTGCTGCTTACCTTGGAAGATATAGATATGATTCATCACTGAGACCTGGTTCAAGACCAGTGAAAATACTCCATCAGTGGAGGGCATTAATGCATTTCACTTGTATACGACCCACCACATTAGAAGCAGAAACTAAAGGAGGGGGAGGTGTCTATATTCTTAAAAAAAGAAATCTTCCCTACAGACTCATTCTCCAAGATAATGGATTGGAACACTTCCATGTACAACTCACTATAAACAAAACCCTTTATCACATCATAGCTAAGTACAGGACCCTCTCTATGTCCCCGTAGCCCACACCTCCTACCTAACCAGTATGGAGTCCTTATGTATTAAGACAAACACTATTCTACTAAGATTTCAACTATCCCACCATCACCAGGGAGACCTGTAAATCTTCGAATATGTATGCTAAGAGATTTCTGGACTTCATAAATATAAACTCCTTGGACCAGTTAGTCTCCACCCCATCCAGGAAGATAATAGACTTGGTCCTTACCAATATGGAACAGCTCTGCTCCCCACCTATTGGAACCTCCTCCTTGGTCAAATGGGACCACTAGTCAATCACATTCACCTTAAAACTGAAGCCAAAAGCATTCTGCTATACCTTGGTAATCAGATACTTTGAAAAGGATAATTTACTAAAACTGAGTGATGACCTGAATAAATCCAAAAACCTCTTCCACCTCGACTTTCCCACTGCTTATGTGAAATCTTTCACTGCCAAGTTCTCTGCATAAGGAAATAGTTGCATAGATGTGTCTGTCCCCCTCAGAAATACATTGTAAAATTCAAAAATATATCACAATGGTGGAACCCTAATATAAGCAGACTCTGTAACAAAAGAAAAAACTCATTGGTGCAAAGGTAAATCTAACTCTCATGAAGCCTAAAATGTTCTTTTTAAACTAAACAAGGAACTCCTGATCAAATCAATCAAAGCCAGATATGAGATAACAGTAGCCACCCAAGTGAACAATGACCACAAAGCCTTATTTAACTATGTTAGAAATATCAGAAACAACTATGTTAAAAATATCAGAAACAATGTCCAGTACTGTACAGAGTTGATAGTAAATGCTACCACATATTCTGACTCAAAAGACCTTGCCAAATTAACTAGCAGATTAATTTGTCTCCAACTTCACTCCCCCTCTCCTTCAATGTTCTCAGATCAAATACCCACATCTACCCCACCTAACAAATCTCAAGTTTTCAAGGCAGTGTCAGAAACAAAGCTCACTACCTCTGTCGGGCCAAATAACATTCTGGGCTGCTTACTAGCTAGACTGAAACACATGAGTGGCAGTATTTCAGGTTTATTTTCCAAAGACATGCTTCTGAAGCATTTCTCCCCAGGCCTCTGCTGAAAATGGGCTGTGTCCCAGTCAGACATTCCCGGTAAACAAATGTTAAATAAATAATGCTTTGATGGCCTTGAAGCCACCTGAAGGGGTCCTGCTCCCCCACCTCAATCTTCAACTCCAGTCAGGAGGTCTAGGGAATTGAATTAATTAGATGAGGATCTGGATTCTGGAATATTCCTTAAGTCCAGACTAACCTTTGCATGAGCTCTCATTTGGGATACCATTTCCCACATGATAGACTATTTTAATTGGGATTGTTCCTTGGTCTCTGATATTCAGAAAAGTTATTATGAGCTGC
This sequence comes from Protopterus annectens, assembly GCF_019279795.1. Lineage (NCBI taxonomy): Eukaryota > Metazoa > Chordata > Ceratodontiformes > Protopteridae > Protopterus > Protopterus annectens. Next base: position 360,650,459 of record NC_056750.1, on the reverse strand, counting down.
TATAAATGGAGTCTCCCAAACCATCTGTTGTTCGTCCTGTTCTGGCTGCCCATTTTAGCTACATTTTTTGCAGCTTATGTAGCCCCTGACTCATAGCCTCCTGCACTAAAACATCTGGATAGGTTCTATAAGGTACCTGAGGAGTCCAAATTTCTTTACAAATGCCCTTCTGCTGACCCTTCTGTAGTGTCAGTGTCCTCTGAGAAGCCATCTAAGTTGCTAATCCTCACCAAAGTTGCTGGCTTCTGATAAGGATAGTAAGGCCATAGAAAGGTTGGGTAAGAAAATTTACACTGCTGCCACTTTGTCTCCTTTAGAACCACTAACTAACAGACACACATGGCCAGGTATATTTTGGCTCTCCTTTCTAAGGTTTTAAGGTGGTTTCTGACCTTCCTGACTCTGAGAGGGAGGTTTCATCCCTTTCCCTAATGGGCTGCACTTTGCAAGTTGCTCTCCATTCAGTCAAATGCAGCTATGATACTCCTGATGCCTCTTCCAGGGCTGCTGCTCATGGTTCAGTTATGATTTGTTATTCTTGGCTTCTTTTTCAGGCATTGCCTGATGACGTCTTCTTGGACCTGCTGCTGACAACCTTTTAAGTACCTCCAGGACAAGGGCAAGGCCGTGGAGGAGCTGAATCATATTTTTGTTTCTCCATTCCTAAGTTTCAGATGAACTACCCTTCCAAGCCTACATTTGCTCATAGACAATCTTGCCCTCCTCCTAAGGGTAAGAAAGGTTCTTGGTGTGTTCCTGCTGTTAAGTCTACTCAGACTCCTGCCTCCCAGAAACCTCCTTTTCAGGATAAGTTTGGTACTGTTTGACAGTTTGCTTCCCCCTTCCCTCAACCAGGTTCCCCTGTCTCTCTACCTTTCCCTGTCACTTCAAAATTGACTGCAAATTACATCAGATTCTGTCTGTTGTGTCCATTATCTATCACTTCTCCCCTTAGCTCACTCCTTACTCACCTCTACTCATTCTCAGTAATTATAACCACTCCTCTTACATATATTAGTTTATCATCCACTCCCCTCTACCTCCTCTGACCATCCTTCCATACCACTACATTTATCTCACCCTACCCTTCAACTATATTTTAAGCTACCTATCGACTTTACATAACCTTTTTATCCTACTACTTTAAATGGCCTACTCACATAAACCTATCCTCAAAAACTCTCTTGTCTTTTCTTCCTTATTTATATTTCTAACCTTAACTTGCACCCACACTGCTTATGAACATTACATTCTGAATCACAAAGTGTCCTATCTGCATACTCTCCCTACTACACATCCCATCTGCTTCTCTCATAGCAACATCACCTCTACTTCAGCTTATCTGCTTCCTAGGTTCCATAGATGTACCCATGTTACTTACCTCCCCAACATGTTAACCCTACCCAATCACTATAAAAGCTTAAAAATGTCATTGATACAATCCACAAACATTCTAACAGGTGGAGATTTCATCCTAATCCTGGCCCATCCCCACTAAATGTTAATCTACAACAACAATCATTCAATAATGCTACCTCCTCTATAATATCTGATAACTCCCTCAGAATAGCACAACTTAATATTCATAGCATTAACAACAAAATTAGTCAACTGCACGCTCTCCTTCAAGCTCATGCATTTGATATTCTTTGCCTTACAGAAACTTGGCTAAAACATTCTACTCATGACCTAGAAATAACCCCACCTGGATATAATATCCTAAGATGCGACCGTACATCAAAAAAGGGTGGGGGCGTAGCAATCTTGTTCAAATCTGAATTTCTTGTTTCACCCTATGATGTATCACTACCCTCAAATACCAATGCTGAGACCCTTACTATCAAACTCCAAATGAATAGCTCTAAATCAATCTATATAATCTGCTCTTACATCCCTCCAGGAAATAATATTAACACTCTAGAAAACATTCTTAGTAGCCTTTCCACCCACTTACCTCAGGAAATGATTGTATTAGACGATTTTAATATAGAATGGACCTCATGTAATTCCCTCAACCCTAACACCCACATAAATCTATTTGGTTTCAATCAAATAATAAACTCCCCACAAGAATCCACAAACCAAGTAATAAAGAAACTACTCTTGACTGGATCCTTATAAATAGCCACCCAGAAAAGTACAAGACAGGAACTCTCCCAGATGACATCAGTGATCACATTCTAACCTACATTGCAAAACAAAAGAAATACAGCCCTAAAAATAGCAATTTTGTTACCTATCATTCTAAAATACACTTCCAAGCAGAGAACTTTATAAATGAGCTAAAAGCCTGCAACTGGTCATCTCTAAAGCTACTTAATTTAGATGAAGCAATCTCCTATTTTAATTCTACATTCCTTCAAATTCTAAACAGCCATGCTCCCTTCCGCTCCTCCAGAGTTAGGACCAACATAGCCCCTTAGCTCACAAAACTAACTAAAGAAAAAATGTTTCTACGAAACAAAATATGGGCAAAATGGAGAACCTCTAAAAGCTCTACAGACCATCTATACTTTAAACAGCTATGAAATGCTGTCAGAAAGGATATAATCTCAGACAAAAAAAAACTACTACTTCCACCTGCAACAATCACACTCTAAAAATCCTCAAATGTTTTGGTCTGGCATTAATAAACTTCTCAAACCAGGACATGCTAGAACTCCTTCTCCCTGCTCTATTCCCAGTAATAACCCTCTGCAAATAGCTAATGCTTTTAACAATTACTTCATTGAAGCTATTCAAACTCTAACTCAAACACTAGCTCCCATTACCCCCACCCCTACACTACATACTAACAGTCCACTTCCCTCCCTACATTTGCAACCTGTACCAACATCCTTTATCTGCAAACTCCTTCAAAAACTCACACCCTGCACTCCCTCTGCTGATTGCATCCCAGCAGAATACCTTCAAATTGCAGCTAAAGCCATAGCATACCCTGTTCCCATCCTTATAAACAGAACTATCTCAGAAGGCTACATCCCCTCCATATGGAAAGTCTCTCATATAATCCCCTTGCATAAAGGAGGTAAATCTACTGATATCTCCAACTACCAACCAATTGCTCTTCTCTCCCCATTAGCCAAAATTATGGAAAAATGTATTCACCATCAACTACTTAAGCACCTTCTCCTCAATAACTTGCTTGCAAATTGCCAACATGGTTTTAGACCCTTTCATAGCACTACTTCTGCCCTGCTAACTTTTATTGATTGTATAAACAGGAATCGAAACAATAACTTTCTCTCATCTGCTCTATTTATTGACCTATCTAAAGCCTTTGACATGGTCAATCACAACCTACTTATCAATGTGCTAACAGCCCAAACTCTTGACCCACAAGCAATCCTTTGGTTTAAATCTTATCTTGAAAACAGACAACAAGAAGTACTCTGGAACAATAATTTGCCCACATGCCTCCCAGTGAACACTGGAGTACCTCAAGGCTCTATCCTAGGCCCTCTTCTTGTTTCCATTTTTATTATTGATCTCCATACTGTTTTTCCACAATCCACCTGTATACAATATGCTGATGACTATACTCTTATCTGTACTGCCAAGTCTTCTTCCTCTCTCCAGACCCTTACACAAACTGTATTTAAGACAGTTGAAAAGTGGTTCACCCAACGTCGCCTCCTCCTTAACCCTAAAAAAAACTAAACTATTGCTTTTTACTCCCACCAAAAAATCTCCACAAATCCACTTCACTATTACCTCTGACAATGGAACCTGTATTTCCCCTAATTCTACTGCTCATCTCCTTGACATAACCATTGCCCATAACCTCAACTTCGATGCCCATGTTAACAATACTATAAAAATTGTCAATAAAAAATTAGGCTCCCTGTATAGAATAAAACCCTTCCTTACCCCACTAGCTAGGAAATCCATTGCCCAGACTCATCTTACTTCTACCCTATTCTATGCATCTGCCATTTATACCAACCTATCAATACATAATCTTACCAAACTTGAAACTAGCTACAATAATAAAACCAGATTTGCCACTGGCTCCCCTTATAGAACCCACCACTGTCTCAACCTTCAACAACTAAAATGGTTAGAACTACAAAACCAACTACAATACAATCAACTGGTGATTGCACAAAACATCCTGCACCATCCTACTAATACTCCTATCCTCTCTAATTTAATCTCCCCATATAAAAATCTTACAACACTACGCTCGGCTAATAAATTACTTATTGCCAACAGTTTATCTAATAACAAAGCGGGAGAGTCACTCTTTTCCAATGTTGTGGGTAGAATCTGGAACAAGCTTCCTAGTACACTCACTTCTCTCTCATCTACATCAGTCTTTAAGAAAAACCTCAGAGATCACCTAAAAATACATTGGCTTTGCCCCTGCTCAAAGCCTGATTGAATCATACTTTTCTTTTTTATTCTCCTCCCCCTTTTTTTCTCCTGCTTCCAGGACAAATACCCCCTACAATTCTTGAATAATTTATTACTTAATCACTCTTTTTACATTCAATTTTTATATGTATCCAGCTAGACTAGCCTGATCAACAAATATAAAATAAATAAATTATCTTTCAGGGATATTTCATGGTTTAGAAGTCCCTTCCTTCCCTTTCAGGGATTTCTGAACTTTTAACCAGCTTTCTCATTTCCCAGATGATGATCACTGTCTTTTTGATCACAGCACCATTCAAGCCATGCCTCCAACCCAGGTAGGGAAGGGTTTTTTATTCCAGAATGTTTTTGGTCTCATGAAAGGAGGGTATATGGATCTTTCCATGCTTAACACCTTTCTTAAGATTCTTTCCTTTCAGACTTTCACATGTTATCCCTTCAGACATTTTCCTCTTCTACTTCTTCTTGCCTTTCGTGTATGCCTGTATTTCAAATATGCACACCTTCACATTCCCATCCATCCTCTTTTCAGGAAATTTTCATGTTTCTATATCTCTTCTTTGCATTTTCAGTTTTGCCATTTGGTCTTTATTCTGCCCCAAGGGTATTCACAAAATGAATTGCACCTGTCATTGCTTTTTGCAGGCTTGAAGGTATTCAGATTTTCTCTAACTGGATGAGCTTCTTATTCAAGCTCCTTGCCTCAGTAGAATCCTTCAGGATCTCCAGTTAACTTTTTGCCTATTACACACAGTATGAGGTTCACCATAAACCTCTAGAAATCAGTTCTCACACCTTCCCAGAGTCATATTTTCATTGGCTGCCGTCTTCAAACAGTTCCCATTTTGTTACCGTTTATTGCCCCCAAAATTACCTTTTTCCAGTCCCTTTTTCCTCACTGCCAGGGGATTTGTTAGGGTCCTGGAGTTCATGGCTTCCACCATTCCCATGTTCCCTGTCACCAGGCTCCATATGAAGAACCTTCAGTAGTACCTCAAATCATTGTGGCTTCAACAATGCTAAATTTCTTGGTACCTTATTCTTCCCTTTCTCAAGCTCAGGTTTCAGTGGCGGATTCATCAACTCTGTCAATCTAGGGCTTCCTTTTCAGGCTGCAGTTCCTACTCAGGAGCTTTTTACAGGTGCCTCAGAGAAGGGATTGGGTGCCTCTTGTGGCCCCTTGAAGATTCTGGGTCTCTGGCCTCCTCATCAAAGGTCAGACCATATCATCTTAAAAGAGGTGAGGGCTCTGCTTCTGGTTCTGCAAGCTTTTCATTCCCTCATTCATACCTGGCCCCTCAGTGTTTTACAGAGAATACCTCAACGATGTGGTATGTCAACAAGCAGGGGGGCATGAGGTCCTATTTCCTGTTCAGACTGGCTCTTTACATCTGATATTTAGCTCTCCAGTATCAAGTGACTCTTCAGGTGGTTTAAATTTCCTCAGAATAGAGTCTAGAGGCAGACACTTTGAGCTGGTCCAGCACAAAAACTCAGGAATGGATGCTTCACAGAGATGTGTTCCTGAACATTGTCTGTCAGTGGAGTATTCCTCAGGTAGATCTTTTCACCTCCCTTCTGAACAACTTCCTCTATTTTGTTCCAGAGTCCTAAGTCCTCTGACTTGGAAAGTGGACACCCTGTCTATTCATAGGAGGAGATGTTTCTGTATGCTTATCTTCCCTTCCGCTGTTGCCATCAGTTCTGCACAAGATCAGGCAGGACTCTCCCAAAATCTTGCTGGTGATTCCCTTTTGACACAGACAGCATCAGTTCCCCCTTCTTTCTCATCTGACTAGGGGCAATCGCCACACTTTATCCAACTGGGTGGATCTTCTTACACAAGATAAGCGAGCTTTAGTCTATCTTCTCATCTGTCCACCCTTCAACTGACAATGTGGGTGATGGAGTTTTGATCCCTTTTAGGCACCTTTTTTCAGAGTACAAGCTATTGGTTCTGCAAGAGGCTAGTAAATACCAGAAAATCTTATATGTCCAAATGGAAGCAATTTTCTGTCTGGTGCATCTGGCTCCCCCTCTCTGTGGAAGTTCTTCTGGTTCTCTTTTATTTGTGTGAGCTGCTTCATCCTGGGTTGGGATATTCTTCAGTTAAAGCTTGCCTGTCAGCAATTTCTGCTTGTATGCCCTTGAATCCTCCTCTGGCCTCTAGGTTTGAGGTCAAGCAATTTCTTAAAGGTGTTTTTCCAAGATGGGTGCATACTGATTAACAGCTTAATTTCAGTTCTCCCAGTGTGAAAATAGAAACTCAGAAAAGAGAGTCAGTGAACTTGTCTTTTTGGGTAAATTTCAGTAACTGGCTAGTGAGTGCACTGCCTGGATGCCAGCAAAAAAAAAATTCAGAGAACCTGAAAGAAAATCAATCGCAAAAGGTGAGGAGAAAACACTGACTAGGAAGAATTCTGCAGTTGCTCATTAAAAAACAGTGCAAGCTTCAGCTTTGGTGTAAAATGTGACTTTCAGTAACCTAGAGTAAAAAAACAAGTCAAATGTACTCAGAGCTAATTAAAACAAATAAAATGCTGCAGGAGTATATCAATTCAAACAACCAAATGCTGGTAAAAATGGAAAAAGCTTTAAGCAAATATTCAGATGGGGTGATAAAACTGCAAAAGTCAAAGGTTGAAATGAAGAAAATGCTGACTGTTTATGAAACTGATCAAGAAGAGGTGTTTCAAGAAATAATAGAATTTGAGGACAGAGCACATAGGGAAAAGCTGAGATTTTCTGCTGTACCAGAGAAGCTGGAAGGAACAGACTGTATTCATTTTAAGAAAGCATATATAAGCAACTGGACTGGTGTTCCACAGCAGTTGTTTTTAATTGAAAGGGCACATTATTTGTGTGCTCCAAACTTGGCCATGAGAAAGCAGCTTAGACCTTTACTAGTAAAAATATAATCCTAGAGTTGATTCTGACAAAACTGTCACAGAAGGGTAAAGTACTAAAAATGAGAGACAGAGTGCTTGTATTCCACTTCTTAGGAAATATTGAGAAGCAGGCATGAGATTCAAACTGCTATATCCAACTATTTTCAGAATATTCTTTTCTGGAGGGTCAAAATCATGTTTTAATGCTTAACATGCTAAGGAGGAAATACAAAAGTTTGTCCAGCAAAACGCTATGAAACAGAAGGATATTCTGATGCTTGTTCTTCTTGTAATAAATGCCTAGAGAGATTGTTCCAGTGACACCTTTTCCAGTGTTTCAAAGGAAAATGCTTGAGAGAGAGAAAAAAGCACAAGAGTTAACTTGAAGAAAGTACAGTAAGTAAATTCTTACTATAACTGTAGATGTCCTTGCCTTCACTGCTGCAATATTATTAACAGATGGGAATTCCCAGCTGTGGAAGCCTGACTGTCCAGCCAGCCTAACAAAGACTACTTGTTGCTTTTAAAAGGTACGCCAAACATCCCCCAAATGCTTCTTGCATAGTGTAGGGCATACAGGCGATGTTCAGGCATATCATAATCAGAACTGAATGCCCCAGTAGGAACACAATCCAAGAAACCCAAGAGGTGACCTGTACATCTAGGAAGGCAAAAGAATAGGGGGATAGAGGGAGGGAGGGAGCGAATAATGCAGCAGTGAAGGGAAGGACATCTACCATTATCATAAGATTTTACACAACTGTACTATGTCCTCACATTCACTGCTGCAATGTTGTTAACAGATAGGAGAGTGCCAAAGCTCAAGAGGAAAGTTGGGAGGGGGAAAGCGCAGAAGAGACTCCTAAAAATCCCTGAAGAATAGCACTAGCAAAACCAGCCCTAACTCTAGAAATACCATCCAACTTGTAGTGCTTGGTAATGGTATGCACAGAAGTCCATGTAGCTGCCTCAAGAATAGAATTAGTATCCAAGTCCTTGGAAAAAGCAACTGAAGAAGCCACAGCTCTAGTAAAATGAACCTTAACTAAAGAAGGAAGGCTCTGGCAATGAAAAGTGTAACAAAAGGAAATAGCATTAGAAATCCAAGAAGAAATAGTTTGCTTGGATACAGCAAGTCCCAAAGATCTGGGATGAAAAGAAAGAAATAATTGATCATATTTTCTAATAGCCTAAGTCTTATCCAAATTAACCCTGATATGCATATTCACATCCAAAGTATACAGCACCCACTGACTGTTTGATTGAGGACAGGGGAAAAACGTAGGCAGAATTATAAATCAATTCAGTGATAGCTCATTAAACACTTTAGGCATAAAAGAAGGGTTAGTGCGAAAGGACACCTTGTCCTCACAAAAGACCAAAAAAGGAGAACAAGCCATAAGGACTTGCAGCTCAGATACTTGCCTGGCAGAGGTAAGATCTAACAAAAGGACAATCTTCCAGGAACAATGTAGCAAGGAAACTGAAGTGGCAGGCTCAAAAGGTTCCTGAGTCAACTTCTCCAAAACAAAATTAAGATCTTGGGGAGGAACAACAGGCTTCCTGGGAGGTCTATTATTAAGGACACCTTTAAGAAATTGTTTAGCTTCAAACTGGAAACAAAAGAAGAAGATACATGCAAACAAGCAGAATAGCTGAAAACTGGTGCTTAATAGAAGAGTAGGCCAAACACAACTCACACACAAGAGAGAACCAAAAGAACATCCAAAGTAAGTCCAGATTACAAGAAACACCCCAAATAGAAAACTTCTTCCATTTGGATAAGTAGGATTTCCTAGTAGTAGGTTTCCAGGCCTCCTGCAGGACTTGCAGCATGTCCTCAGAGAAAAGGTGTCTGTGAGGAATCAAAATCCTATCACCCACATTGTTTGTTGAAGTTTGGACAGGTGGCGATGGATGAGAGATCCCTTGGCTTGTGTGATTAGATCCACAGCATGAGGTAACTTATGATGATGATCACCCCTGGCTAGATGCAGAAGTAGAGGGAACCAATGCTGTTGTGGCCAAAAGCGAGTCGAAAAGAAGATTTAAATGAGATGAGGGGGAGTGAATGATAAAGAAATACCCCCTTCCAAGAAAATGAGAGGGTGTTTACCTTCCACACCAAAGAACCTAGGACTCTGACACAAAACAGAGGACGTTACCTGTTCAGAGGGGAGGCAAAAAGATCCACTTGGAGTACCCCACTGGTGGATAATGTCCAGAAACGCATCCCTGTGAAGTATCTATTAATGGGACTGAGTTGGGACCTGCTCAGAGTGTCTGCCACAAGGTTCTGACCATACGAGGTATAAACTGCCTGAAGAGTCACTAGATCCTTGACAGCAAGATCCCATACCAGAAGTGCCACCGCTAAAAAATATAAGATCTCATTCCTCCTGTTTGTTGATATACCACATCAATGTGGTATTGTCTGTGAACACCTTGAGAAGCCCTGGGCAGAAAAGAGGATGAAAGCCCTGAAGAGCCAACAGTAACACTCCCATCTCTTTGAAATTGATGTGCTCCTCCTTCTGACTAGACAACTACACCTCCTGTATTTTTAGGGAGACAAATCTTGCCCCCACCCCATCTAATGTCTGAAGCATCTGTGAACAATTCCTGAGAGGGAAGAGTTGAAGAAAAGACAACTGCTGAATCCAGCAGTGAAGTTCCAGTCTGAGATAAGGAAGAAGAGGAACTACACAGTCTAGTCACTGACTTCAGAAACCACTGAAAATTTCTCATGTGAAGTTTGGCCAGAGGAAGCATTGGAATGGTGGATGCCATGAAACCCAGAGCTCTCAGAAAATCCCTGGCGGTATTGGAAGCCACAGGAAGAAGGGTTTGAAAGAAAGAAATTAGAGTTAAGGTCTTTGAAGGGGGGCAGCGATGCAAGCATTGGCACTTTCTGAACCCTGAAACCCAGAAGAACATGATGCTGAGAAGGGGTGAGAGAAGACTTTTTGAAATTTATAGTGAATCCCAGGCTCTGAAGGAGGGAAACAGCAAAATGAAGATTTTGCAAAAGGATCTCTGGAGAGGATGCCTGAATCAACAGGTCATCTAGGTAAGGAAAAATGTGGATCCCTCAAAGCCTACAAAAAGCAATCAGAGGAACAAGGCATTTTATGAACACCCATGGGGCAGTAGAAAGGCCAAAGGTCAAACAGAGAACTGAAATTGCCAGGAAACAACAGAGAAATGCAAACCTTTCCTGAAAGGAGGATGGATCGGAATATGGAGATAAACATTCTTCAGATCCAGAGACACTATATAGGCCTGAAGGAGCAAGAGAGGAAACAGAATCTGAAGGGGCAACATCTGAAAGGAAGGCACTTTTAGAAAAGTGTTTAGATGAGAGATGTCTAGAATAGGTCTTCAAGTGCCCTCTTTTTTGGGTATTAGGAACATTCTGAATTCTGGAGTAGAACCCTTTCCCCCTTTGGGACACAGGAGCCTCTTGAATAGTACCCTGAGCCAAGAGATTTTGAAGAACCTCTGGGAGAAAGAGAGGTGTTTCCATGGAGGCTGAAGAATGCCCATAAGAGGAGGATGGGATTTCCACACTATGAAGTACCCCTGATGAATAATTGACAGAACCCAAAAATCCTGAGTGAAACAGGAATGTGGCTGGGAAGATAAGGAGAGTCATACAGTACCTGGTTTGTCCAGAAAGGAAATATTCAGAGTCCCTGAAAAGTGAGAAACCTTAGCAGGAGGAACCATTTGCCACCCTACCTACCTTTAGTAAAAGGGTGGGATTGCCTACAAACAATGGAAGGCTTAGCAGGGTAGTTTCTCTGAAATATAGGCACAGGAGAAACAAACACATGTTTAAGCTCCTGTAAGACCTTACCCTTATCCTGAAGGGACTTAGAACCAGGAGGAGCTTCCCCAAACAAAAGTTTAGAATCCAGAGGAGCATGCATCAACTTAGCTTTAATATCATCAGGTAGAGGCTAAAGCCTAACCCAAGAATACCTCCTCATCACTGAACCAAAATATAGCAGCTCTAGGAGAGGCATCTGCTGTATCATAACTACATTTAATAGAATGACAAATGACTTGAGAGGAAGTCCCTAGCAAGGAAAGAACAGATGTTTTACCCTCAGAGTCTGGAAATCAGAAATAAGTTGACAGGCTTGAAAATAGAAGAGCCAAGACATACCTCAACATATGGGTCTGATAATTAATAGCCCTAAAAGATGGGGCAGCAGAAGTGTAAACTTTCTTTCCCAACATTTCCATAGTTCAGCTATCCTTGTCAGAAGGCAATAACTTGGGTGCAGGAAGCGATTGAGACTGCTAATCAGAGGCTACCGGCACAACAGAGGGATCAGCAGCAGGACATTTATATAGGAAAGACCAATCCTCAGACACCCTATAAAACCTTAAGGCTTCTTGGAAGTAGGGGGCAGAGAATCAGGTGCATGGGAGGCATTAGAAAAAACATCCAGCAAAGCAGCCAAAACAGGAATACTAGCAGCAGGTTTAGGGAAGTCCAACTCCAGCAACTCATAGTATCTCATATGGATATCAGAGACCTGAGGACAATCCCACTTAAAAAAATACATTATCCTAGATAGTGTGTCCCCAAAGGAAGTTTCTTCAAAAGGATCATCTGGAATAATAGATTCCTCCTCCTCTGACCCATAGTGTAAAGGAGAAGGAATTTGAGTAGAATAAGTCAGGGATTCATTATCCAAAGCTGACTTATCTTCAGAAGAATCCTGTTCTCTAGGCCTTTTAAGAGGAGTATGGACCAAGGAGAAGCAGGAACCAAAATCCCCTGAGGAGGCTTTAAGGACATTAAAGCAGCAAATAGCCCCTGAGTGAAGGCCTGCCCACTCACTCTATGGATCCATAGGAGCAGAAGAAACATGTTTAATTTCTTGTTCTTGCTTTAAAGAAACTTCCCCTCCAGAAATCTGAGAAGGTTTAGACTCAGGATGGCAGTCAAGAAGAGTAGTAGGAAATTCTTCCCCAACCAAAAACTGAAGAACTCCCCTAGGCCCCTCAGAAAAAAATCAGCTGTGGTTCCCCTTAGCATCCAAGATGGACTCCTGCAAATCCTCTTCAGACATGCTGCCAGCCAAATGCTCACTGGCCTCCAACATGGTTGCAGCTGAGAAATCTGACAACACACCCTGACAGCCTCTGGGTTTGTAACGACTTCAGGAGAAACACCTGGCAGAGGCTGGACAGTGGAATAGTCCGGTCGTACATATTTCACCTTCTTATTCCCTAATGACTGACCCTTGGGCCAGGAGCTTCCTTTCATTATATCTTTAGCGAGATGCTTAAGATGCTGGTTCTCAAGATACAAGGAAAGGGAAGAAAGTCTACTGCAAATGTTTTTTTGAACAAACCTTTGACAGAACAAGGTGTATAGTCATGAGAAGCCAAAGCTTCTAGACAAAAAAGACACTTATTGTGGCAGTCTTTATGGGGAATCTGTCTCCCACACTTGTATTTACCCCAAGGAGCACAAAAAAGTAAGAAAAAACAAAATCCCCAATGGGGCACTTATCTGCAACCACAATAGAAGTTAGCAAACGGGCATAGGTAGTCACTGGAGAATGAAAATTTGTTCAGCTGGCAGAAAACGGATGAAGGTAAACAGACTGATGGTTAAAAAGATACGTTCAGACTGGCAGCAAAGAAGTTCTGATTGTGGTAGGCCTGAACGTCAGCTTTATTTCCTACACTACACAAGGAGTGTTTGGGTGACATTCGGTGTACCTTTTAAAAGCAGCAGGCAGTCTTTGGTAGACTGGCTAGACATTGGAGCTTCTATGGCAGGGTATTCCCATCTGTTAAGAATACTGCAGCAGTGAATGTAAGGACATCTTGGTAGTACATTGGATATGAAGCACACAATGGATTTGAGAGATGGAGGTCAACAGGAAGAAAATCAGCAACTTGGAAACAGACAAATAAATGTGGGACTACAGAGTATTAATTATATTCGTGAAACATGACAGAATAAGAAAACCTGGAAATATTGGACTCTTTTGACTTTGTTAAACTTGCAGAGGACTCCAAAGAATTTTCCTTACTTCTTGCCATTAATGTTTGGACGAACATGTACGAGAGGGGAAGAAGAAGGAAAGAGTTAACTATAAGCAAAACAAAATTTTGTTCTTAACATTAGTATTTTTATAATGAATGCATGCTGTACAGTAAAGCTTTCTGATTTATTTTCAAGTGTATTAGGCATACTAAAGTACCATGGTACCCATGCTTTTTCCCCTTCTTTCTCCTTGTTCAGTTTTAAGAAATGTAGGTACTGCAATGCAAAAAAAAGAGAAGTCTGGTCAGAAGAGCATAATACAGGAACAATTGATGTACTTTTTCTTACTGTTATACGGGAGGGGGGGTGATTGGATTAAGGTCCTTGGCTTGATCTAGTAACACATTTTTGGTTAAATTGTAAGGGCTACAGTACATTAAGTTGTATTCTAATGGTAATAGATTGGTCTGTAGTCTAGCAAAGGTTACACTAAAGTTATTTTACCTGCCCAAGTGTGATTATTTTTTGTAGGACAGTTCACTCGGCTCATCACTCTCTGTTCATCCTCGTTACACTCAGGCTCTCTCCGTTCCCCTACCCTACCCCCATTCCCACCAGCCCCTACTTATGTTAAATGTATACTCTATCCAGCTTGACAACAACCCATCACACTAAACTACTACAACCAATAGTATTCCTTCCTTGTCTACACCCACCTCAACTCCGAACTGTTTCAATTCATTCCTATACTTCACCTAGCTTTAGTTTCCTCCAAATTTGACTACACCACCTCCAAAACTGGTCCTTAACCCCTCTCATGACCTCCAATTTAACAACTTAACTCATCACCTGTGTCTGAACTCTCACAAACCCTTACTCCCTTTCTTCTATTTCTCTCTCTAGCTGCCTTGTCAAGCTTCTTATGATCTCTCACAAATTTAATACACTTTTAACTCACTCTCACTTGTCACTACTCCCAGTGTTTTACCTCCTATCATCTTGTACAGAACTCATTAATATTATACAACCATGTGCTCTTTCTCCCTTACCCCAGTAACTCCTTCACATATCACACACAACCTACAGCCACACATACGAACTTCTTCTCTTGTTATTCCCACACCATGCTCCACCTCTACCGTAGTTCTCCCATACTCCTCTACATTTTATTCTTAACCTCCTACCACATACAACTCAATTACCTACAACCTTCTCCTACAAATTTAAACTTTACAACCTATAAGAAATCTCTCCTACCCCTCACTCTCTCTCTCTCCATCTCTACGATTGTTCCTACATTCAGCTTAATAAATTCAAATTTGCTTCACTTTCTCCAACCTCACCTAAACTCAAGCACAGATACCTAACTTCTTTTATCTTCTTAAACTCACATTACTTCCTAAAACTGTTGTGATAGATGGAGGCATCCACCCCAATCCAGGCCCAACCAAATCACTTCTACTCACCCCACACCAACCTCTAACTGCCCTATTCCTCTTCAACCAAACACCTATCTATCTACTCAATAAACATAGAAAGCCTTGTCAGCAAAACCACAGAACTTCACTCCTGGATTTCCCTGCACTCCCCACATGTCTTAACCATATCAGAAACATGGCTAAAACCTCACATCACCAATATCAAAATCTTACCTCCTGGTTATAACATCTTTTTCTAAGACAGACTCTCTAAACAAGGAGGAGGTGTTGCAATCCTATACTCTGAGCAACTCAGCTTGGCTCCCCTTCCCATACCAACCCCTGATTTCCAGCCTGCTGAACTTCTTATTCTCAACTATCACTTAAACCCCCAAAAGAAAATTGACATAGCAGTCATTTACATCCCACCTAGTAACAATATTCCTATCCTCAAACCTATCCTATCGTGGATCTCTAACCACTTACCCGTCAAGACTATTATCCTAGGAGATGTCAACATTGACTGGAATAAAGTATATGTCAACTCCCCTAGTCATAGTGTTAACCTTCATGGTTTCAAAGAAATAATCACAACTCTCTCCCATTTAAACAAAAACAATAACAGTTCCATCTTAGACTGGAGTTTAGTTTTGATCCAAACCTCTACCAAAATTCTGGAACCCTTCCCGACTCCTTAAGTGACCATCACCCTATCTGTATACAAAGGCACTTTCTCCAAACCCCCTAGACCCTACCTATACTGAGAAAGCTGCAAACTCTCCTGTTTCAATGCTGAAACCTTTAACAATAGACTCTCATCAGTTAACTGGTCCTACCACCAACACCCTCCCCTCAATGATGCAGTTTTTGAATTTAATCCTGTCTTCTTCATATTCTTGACTCTCTAGCACTTCTATGCAAAATTAGGATAAAATCAAGTCATGCTCCCTGGCTCACTAAAAACACTCTTTCTCTTATGAAAAATAGAGACAACATTTGGAAACAATAGCTAAAAACTAAATCCTCAACACTATTACAAAAATATAAAGAACTTAGAAACCTCTCCAAAAAACAAATAAGTACAGACAAGAAAAATTTCTGCAAAGATGCTCAATCCACCAACCATGTCAACCACAAAAAATTATGGACCTCCATTAATAAAATCCTCTACCCAGGTAGACCTTCTACCTCTAACCCTTACCCCAACAATGCACTGCAACAAACTTCCATGAGTTTTTGTAGACTCAGCTGTGTATCTAATTCACATGTCTCCATGGAGACAGTCTGATAAGGGACAATAAAGACAGAATACTTCTTTCTTTCAATGGCTGGGAGATAAAGTTTTCTGAAAGCATTCATGTGTTTTTCCAATCTGGGAGATGAATATAGATAAGACAGAAACAGCAATTAGTAGAAGCACAGGATGCACCATGCATCTTAGCATGGATAACCTTCCTTGTAGGTTAATTGAAGTCTGTTAGTGTGGCTGACAGTCTGGGACAATTGTTCCTATTGGGAGGGTTAAACTTCATTATTTGAAGATATACATAGTTTTGTGTGTTATTACTGAGTTAATAGGTTTTAAGCATGTTCTGGTAGTATTTTGAGGGTTTTCACTGAAACAAAAAGTTTTATAAGATGTGTGACGTAGGTTCACATGGATATGACAAGAAACAACTGTATAAAAGGTCAACATGCCAAAGATTAGTGTATGCATGTAACGCAAAAGCTGTAACTAGACGTTAAAAAAAAAAAGGTGGTTACACATAACAGGTGGGAATAATAACATGTCCTTCTATTCGATGTTGTAGTATTCTTTATATGTGGGACATCATCCGGCCAGTATACAATATTTAGCTACTGCAGGTATGTCAGATGTCACACACATGTCCTGATAAAGTCAGCCATAAAAGGATATCCACATATACAATCCTCAGAACTTTTCTGCTGCCATTCGGAATGCTTGACTCGTGCATTAGTCTGCTGGCTGAATCCGTTTGTTGATGCCTAATTTCAGGTAAGTGCCCCATTGAGAATTTGATTTTTCGCTACTTTGTATTTAGTTCCTGTCATCCAGGAAGGTCAAGTGTAGGTGTGGAAAACAAATTCCACATAAAGATAGCCATGACCTTTGTCTTTTCTGCCTAGGCTTCAATAAAGATTTCTCCTGTTCGGTCTGTCAAGCCTTTGTTCCCAAAACTTTGTGTAGCTGACTTTTGGCTTTAAATCTCTATTTAGAGAATCAGAGGCTTAAACATCTGGCTAAAGACATTATGGAGGGTTCCGGGAGTCCTTCGGCTGAGTCAATTTTGAAGAGGAAGGTTATCAAACCTAGGCCTGAGTTCTCTTTGGCTGAGCCTCTAATGTCTGATATATCTCTTGAGGGCAGTGAAGATCTGGTGTTAGATTCGGAGGTCAGGTCTGGTTCTTTGGTGGGTACTTCTTTGGAAACCGCTAGGGAATCCTACCTAGGCACATCCACAGAGACTGTGCAGATGTCCGTTTCAGGTGGACAAATGGAACCATGGCTCACTGTGCTTGAGGGCTCTAGGGATGCTCCCTCCACTCCTGCTAAGGATCTACCACAGCCCGCTCCAGATGTTAGGCCTACACTGGGCTCCTCCACTTCGGCTCATAGGGAATTGCATGTCAAAAAAAAAACAAAAAAGCAGACACATTCAGTTTCTTTCCACTCCTCATTCGGAATAGGATGCATTTTCTCAGGGTTTAATTAAAGCTCTGATGGCTTTAAAACCTTCTTCTGCTATTCCTGTTCCTTCTTTTACTTCTTCTCCTGTTCAAAGAGCTGGGGAACAGGTTCACTGTACTGATAGTGATGACTTTCTTTAGCATACTTCGCTCAAATTACATCTCCTTTAGAATATGCATCTCCAGAGGAGGAATCTAATGGGGGGTTCCCCAGTAGAAGAGACTTCTTTTGATGAAACAATAAAATGAGGGAGTTTTTCAAATGGACTGTTCCCAAATTTCTGAAGAACAAAAAAGGTATTATGACCTTTTGCAAATAGAAGTTCCTTCTGCAGTAGCTCCAGTTCTGCCAGCCTTCTTGGACACTTTTGCTTCTTCTTGTAAGACCCCTGATTTTCAGGCCCCTGCCCCCAAGCACTCAGACAGATTTTACAAGTAGCCTGTTGACTGTAAGTGTCCTTCATCTGATCTGGCTGTTGTTGCAATAGTTTCAGACAATTCTTCCCACCTATCCCCTTCTGCTAAACTACTTCCTTCTGATAAGGACAGCAAAATTCTAGAGGGACTTGGTAAAAAGGTTTACACGTCTTCCACTTTAGCAATCAGAGCAATGAACTACCAAACCCATATGTCTAGGTATTCCTTGGTTCTGCTTTCCCAGGCTTCATAAGCTCTTGCTCAATTACTAGATTCTGAGGTTAAAACTTAGGTTTTGTCTCTTTTGGCAACGTCTTCACAAGTAGCTGGGCATTCCATTTAGCACAGCTATGATGCTGTTAAGGCAGCTTCCGGGTCTGCTGCATCTGCTTCTGTTCTTAGGAGACACTCCTGGTTGAGACTTCATCCATTACCTGATGACATTAAAGCAAAACTGCTAGATGCACCTCTGGATAAGTCATTTCTTTTTGGCTCTGCAGCTGCAGACTTATTTAAAACTCTGCAAGTGAAAGGAAAGGAACTTCAAGATTTGATGCACCTGTTTGTTTCTCCTGTTCTGAAGTTCCATAGGAATTTTCCTGCTACAACGTCTTTTATTGGGAGATCAGCACACTCGTCTTCTGCTTCTACTTCTGTTTCTAGGCCTAGGACATCTGTCAGGAGGCCCCCTCAATCCCAGCCTACTGCTTCCACTCAACAGCTTCTACTGCTTCCACTCTGTGACTGCCAGCAGCTTCTTCCAAGTCTCTGTTTATGTGTTCAGCTATCTCTCTCTTTTCCAACTTGAACAAAGATCCCGCAGGATTCTTGGGTTCTGTCTATTATCCAGCAGGGATACTTCATGACTTGCAAAACTCTTCCTCCCTTCATGGGAATCCTACAGCCCCCTTCAAATCAACTGCATTTGTTTCCAGAGGTTCTATTTCAACTGCTTTCACAGGGCACAATTCAAAACGTGGCAATGGATCAGAGAGGCAAGGATGTTTGTGGTTCCCAGAAAAGATGGTCCTTGGAGACCAATCCTAGATTTTTCCCATTTAAACACTTTCCTAGAAGTTTCATCTTACAATATGCTGTCCTTACAAACTCGTTTCCTCTGATTTCGCCTCAGTCTTACATTACTTCTCTAGACATCACAGATGCTTATATACATATACTAATCCTTCTTCAGTACAGGAAATGGCTTCATTTCTTGGTGAATTCTTTGCACTTTCAGTTCTCAGCCTTACCTTTTGGTCTTTCCACTGCCCAATGGTATTCACAAAGTGCTTGGTGCCTGTGATTGCCTTCATGAGAGTCCGGGATATTCCAGTTTATCCATACCTTGATGATCTTCTCTTCCTGGATCCCCTGTCAGATCAGTTGTCTCAAAACCTACAGGTCACCATTCATCTCCTTCAAAGTCTAGGATTCACCATAAATTCCTTTCTCAAACCATCCCAGGATGACATCTTCCTAAGGTGCAGGTTCAGGACAAGACCTTATGATATTTATTTCTTCCAGTGGACAAGGTTCAGTCCCTTATTGCCTTTCTGGAGACCCTTCTGCCTCATCCATGCATTACAGCCAGGGAATTTGAGACTTCTGGGGTTCATTGCCTCCATAATTCCCATGCTACCATTTGCAAAACTCCACATGAGGAAATTTCAGTGGTTCCTAAAGTCAATCTGGACTCATCATGCTCCTCACACACTAGATTTTGTGATTCCTCTCCTTCCCTTCCTAAAATCATAGATTCTTTAGTGGATTCAACAGCTTTCTCTGAATCCTGGCCTTCCTCTTCTTCTGCCCAGATGACTCAGCATCTGTTCACAGATGCCTCAAACACAGGCTGGGGAGCAGCATTTGCCTCCAAGAATGTTCATGGTCTTTGGTCTCCCTCTCAAAGGATAGAGCATATCAACATCAAGGAAATGAGGGCTCTCATTCTGGCTTTTCATCCTCTTTTTCAACCAGGTTCTCTGAAAACATTTACAGACAACACCACTGTTCACTCGTACTTAAACAATCGGGGGGGGGGGGCAAATTCTTACCTTCGTTGCAGGTTAGCTCTCAGGGCATGGGAATTGGAAATTCAGTACAATATGACTCTTCTTGCAGCTTACATTCCTTCCACTCAAAATACTGTGCCAGACACCCTAAGCAGGTCCATGACTCAATCCACGAATGGATATTTCACAGGGATGTGTTTCTGGACTTGGTTCACTGGTGGGGTAGTCCTCTTCTGTATCTGTTTGCCTCCCCTCTAAACAGACAGTATCCTCTATTTTATGCCAGACTCCCACATCCTCTGGTTTGGAAGGTAGATGCGCCATCTTTCTCATGGAAGGGAATGTTTCTTTTTGAATTCCCTCTCCTTCCCTCATATTTAGAAGGTTCTACTGAAAATTCAACAGGACAAACCAGAAATCTTGCTGGTGACTCCCTTTTGGCCAAGACAGCATTGGTTCCCTCCTCTTCTGCATTTAGCCAAGGGCAATCATCACAAGATATCTCACAGAGTGGACCTGCTCACATGAGACAAGGGGATCTCTGATTCATCCATATTTGTCAACCTTACAACTGAACCTGTGGGTGATCAACTTTTGATTCCCTTTAGGCACCTTTTTTCACAGGACGTGCTTAGGATTTTGTAGAAGGCCAGGAAACTCAATGCTAGAACATTTTACATATCCAAATGGAAGAGATTTTCTATCTGGCATCTTTCAAGAATGCTGGATCCATTGTTAATGGATATCACAATAGTTCTTCCTTACTTGTGTGAATTACTTACAGTAGCTTGTAATATTCATGTGTAAAAGTTCACTTGTCTGCTATTTATCATGTCTGCCATTATCTCCACCTTTAGCATCCAGATTAGAGGTAAAACTTTTCCTTAAAAGCATCGTACATATTAAACCTCCCAGAAAAACAGTTCCAACTCCTTGGGATTTGAACTATGTCTTAGGGAAGCTTACTGTGGCTCCTTTTGAGCCTGCAGCCTCAGCTTCCTTAAAGTTTTATACTTGGAAGACTGTGGTTCTATTAGCCTTGACATCTACCAGGAGGGTTTCGGAGATTCAGCCTTTGATGTCTTCCCCACTTTTCTTGGTTTTTCACAAGGATAGGTTTTCTCTGCGTACCATTCCTTTTATGCCTAAGGTAGTGAGTGAGGTGTCTCTTAATCAGTCTATTCAATTGCCCACCTTTTTTCCTTCTCCTCAGTCCTCCAGTGAGAGTTTCCTGCATACCTTGGATGTACATAGACAACTTAGATTCTCCTTGGATAAGACTAAGGCTATCAGGAAATCTGATCAGCCTTTTGTTTCTTTCCATCCCAGGGCTCTGGGTTTGTCTGTCTCTAAGCAAACAATTTATTCTTGGATTTTTAAGGCTATTCTATTTTGCTATGATTTCTATGGTAAATCTCTTGCTGCACCAGTTAGGGCTCATTCTACTAGATCTGTGGCTTTCTCAGGGGCATTCTTTGAAGGTCTGTATACTAATTCAGTTCTGGAGGCTGCTCCATGGTTTTCTGTGCATACATTTACCAAACATTACAAGCTGGACTCTGTTCTTAGATCAAGAGCAGGGTTTGCTAGGGCCATTCTCCATGGCTTTGTTGTAAATTCTTCACTGCAAAGTTCCTCTGCTCCTTCCTCCTATCAAAGTGCCGACTAAGCTTTGGTATTCTCCCACATGTAAAGAATACTGCAATATTGAATAGAAGGAGTTTTTGCATAAAATCTTACCATAACCATAGATGTCATTCTCTTCTGTGTGGCAATACTCTGTCCCCTCCTTCCCCCTACATCGTGTTCCTTCCTTGGTTTTATATTGGTCCTTTGATGTTCATCGTGTTACCCTGCTGCAGTCATCACACTTGGGTTATCCTGCCATCAGGCGGTCCCGCAGTCGGCCCGAATTCCAAAGTCTTGGTCCGGCGTCAGTTGCTGTCGCTTCTTCCCTGATGTCAGTGTGCCAGGGATATTTAAGAGGCATCCAACGCCATTTTCTTCAGTCTTTCTTGCCGCACGGTGCCCAAAGCAGAAGCAGTTCGCAAGTGCTGGTCAGCCGACACCTGAGATTTTCGATTTGAATTTCAGTCCGAAGTCTTCATTAAAGCTAAGTACCCCATTGGGGAACATTTTCTTGCCTCAGTCCGATGTCAGAAAAAGTTAACAATTGCATTACTTGTGGGAAGCAAATACCTCATAAGGACTTCCATTCCCATTCTATTCCTTGCCTAGGCCCAGACCACGACGTCACAGGTTGTCAGTTTTGCGTTAGGTTTAATAAACGAAATATCAAATGCCGTTTTGACTTCGCACGGCATTACTTTGGTAGGAAATTTAATTATAT
This sequence comes from Protopterus annectens, assembly GCF_019279795.1. Taxonomy (NCBI): domain Eukaryota; kingdom Metazoa; phylum Chordata; order Ceratodontiformes; family Protopteridae; genus Protopterus; species Protopterus annectens. The sequence goes on along the minus strand of NC_056750.1, from coordinate 360,628,272 downwards.
CATGCCGTCGGAGCAGCCGACGACCACCACTCATAAAAAATGCAAGGATAAGGACAGGCAGCCTAGGAATAAGCCAGACACTGAGGCCTCAGTTGGGCCTGTTGCCGGTTCTCCGGTTTTCAGTGAGGCACCTACTCTGACGACTGCAGAACTGGAACCCCAGACAGCTGCGGATTCCCAAGCGGAGTCTACTAAGCCGATGCAGCCTTCTACCGACACCGGAGCAGAACTAGACACTGGTGCAATGGAAACACCTTCAGTTGCAGAAGGTGTCTTCAGACCGACTACACTCACCATTAAATCTTATGCTAAACTTAAAACTCCTTTAAAACCAAAGAAAACTGTACATCAGGCTACAGTTCAAGGCCCCATGCCTAAGAAACAGATGCTTAAGATGGCTGAAGATTTAATTACCCTTATCAGGGGTTCCCATCCCCCTCCTGATAAAAGACCAAGACAAGAGGAGGATTATGCATCCTCTGACCAGGTTTCTCTCTCCTCAGATTCTTCTGAGGAACAGGATTACACTTTTCCACCTTATGAGGATTCTGAGGCTGAAGATTCCATTACCTCGGCTTCTCCCCCTGAAGACTACTCCTTTGGGGAAACTTTGCATACCATGAGGGAACATTTCCACTGGGAAGGCCAGGATTACTCAGATTCTAAGAAAAGGCTCCGTGAGTTCCTTTTACTACCCCAGCACAGACCTCTTGCTATCACTCCTGTTTTAGATATTGTGGATGATGTTTACTTGGAGTCTAGTTTAAATCCAGACTCTCTACCTCTTGCTCCAGCCAAACCAGACAGATACTACAGAGTACCTGACTCACACAAATTCCTTTATAAAAACCCTGTAGCTGACCCAGAAACAATTTCCCAGGGACCTAAGGGAGCAAAAGCTTCTATGGCTAAAAATCCTGTGCCCTCTGAAAGGGATTCCAGAGCCCTAGATAGATGGGGAAAGAAAATTTACACCTCAGCAACTCTGGCTATGAGAGCATTAAATTGCCAGTTTCACATGCTGAAATATCAACAATTCCTGATGTCTCAGTTAAAACAAAAAATGAGCGCACATTCAGAACAGCCTGAATTCAAGGAAATGCAGGATCTGTTGCATGCAGCTGAACAGGTGGGCAAACATACCTTGAAATGCGGATTTGATTCATTGGAAGCTTCCTGTAGAGCAGCTGTTACTGGCTCTGTCATACGTAGACATGCTTGGTTAAAAGAACAAACCCTCCCTGACCATGTTAAAGTAAAATTATTGGATGCAGCTTTACAACAGGATGTATTATTTGGTGTCAAAGCAGAAGAGGTTTTAAAGAAAATGGAGGATAAGGCAAAGTCTATGCAAACGGTCAAGGATTTTTTGCAGGTACAACCCCCTCATTTCAGCAGAAATTGGCCAACAAAAAACTGGTCCTTTCCAGCTTCAGACAGATCACAGAGGGGCAAATACAGACACCCAAGGGGCAGCAGCCAGTCACAGGGCCCTTACAAACCTTGCCAATGGGGTTCTGCTACCCAGAAAGGAGGAGAAGACAGGCCCCAGGCTAGCAGAAGACAAACACAATGACTCTATCCTCAAACTACCAAGCAAATCTCTCCTGGCAACTCCCTTGGGAGGAAAACTAGCATTTTTTTACAGACAACTGGCACATCATCACAAAAGGCAAATGGGTTCTAAACATTGTCTCCCATGGATAGATTCCACTTTCATACCTTACCAAGGATCAAAGGAATGCCAAACCTGCCACCAAATCAATGGGCAGAGGCACAAAAACAAATTACAGCTCTCATGAACATGAAAGCCATTCAACAGGTACCTGCACAGGAGCAAGGACAAGGATTTTACTCAAAACTCTTCCTAGTCCCAAGAAAGGACAAAGCATGGAGACCCATTCTTGATCTTTCAATTCTGAACACCTATCTGCAAGTACCAAAATTCAAGATGCTAACACTACAGCAGCTTCTTCCCATGCTGGGCAAGAATGCTTGGCTAGTCACTTTGGACCTCAAGGAGGCATACCTGCATGTCCCTATCAGGCAAAATTGCAGAAGATACCTCCACTTCATTGCAGGTTCAACGCATTATCAATTCTCTGCACTGCCCTTTGGCTTATCTACTGCGCCCAGGGTCTTCACAAAATGCCTGGCACCAGTAATTGCATACTGCAGACAAAGAGGAATTCACATATACCCATACCTGGACGACTGCCTTATTCAAGCAGAAAGCAAGGACATTCTTTGAAAGCATCTGGCATTTGTCAAACACCTTCTAAGTTGCCTAGGGTACACAGTAAACGAAAAGAAATCAAAACTAATACCCTCACAAAACATAATATTCCTGGGTGCCAACTTGAATACAAGGGCCCAGATGGCTTTCCTCACGACAGACAAGCAACAACAGCTGTTTCAATATTTCAAAATAATGGCAACAAAGACCCAACTCCCTGCAAGAAAAATTCTGCAGGCCTTGGGATTCATGGCATCTTGCATTCTTCTAATACCATTTGCAAAACTGCATATGAGGAAATTACAATGGTACCTGAAAAGTGTATGGACTCAGCACAGCCACAGCTTGGAAACAATGATACCACTCATTCCCTGCCTTCAACAGGAGTTTCTATGGTGGGCACAGGCATGTCACCTCAACAAGGGTCAGCCTTTCACCTTACCCACAGCCAGGCAAACTATGACAACAGATGCATCAGACTATGCCTGGGGAGCACACATGGCAGGGCAGTGCATTCAGGGCAAATGGACTACAGATCAGAGACACCTGCATATCAATCAAAAAGAAATGCTAGCAGTGCAGAATGTCCTAACAGCTTTCAAGGACCTTCTACACCCAGGACAACTACTAATAAATACGGACAATACCAAAGTTATGTGGTACATAAACAAGCAAGGGGGCACACATTCCTACCCTCTATGCAAGCAACCAATGACCTTGTGGAACACTGCACTCTCTTACCAGGTTCAGTTACAAGCACAATTCCTGCCAGGAAAGAAAAACACATTAGCAGACGACCTAAGCAGAAACATCATGGATCAGCACGAATGGAAACTAGATCTACAAGTATTTGCAATGATAGTTCAAAAATGGGGACGTCCAGACATAGATCTGTTTGCAAGCCCCCACAATCACCAACTTCAAAAATTTTGCACAAGGACCTTCCACCCACTAGCTTGGAAAGTGGACGCCGTCTCATTCAGTTGGAAAACATTAACAGTTTATGCCTTCCCTCCACTGCCTCTTCTAGCAAAGGTACTGCTGAAAGTCAGATTAGAGAGGCCACAAATGATACTTGTTGCACCAGACTGGCCACGCCAACATTGGTATCCAATTTTAAGGAATATGGCCACGGCCCACCATGGATTTTGCCACAAATTCCTCACCTGCTCACCCAGCGAGACCATCAGATTCTACACAGCCAGCTCAAGACTTTAAACCTGGCTGCATGGCAAATTACCTAAACAACCAACCAACACCTTTATCCAAAGCTGTTGTGGATGTCATTCTGGAGGCCATGAGGCCCAGCACCAGGAAAACCTATTCAGACAAATGGAAAAGATTTTGCACCTGGAACCAGGCTAAAGGCCTAAACCCCCTTGATCCAAACATCCCTCAGATTCTACAATATTTGACTGAGATGTTACACAAAGGACTTTCCTTTCAATTTATTAAGATCCACGCCTCAGCAATTTCAGCTCATTACAGCACGTTTCCTCCTTTATTTTCACATCCACTCCTAAGACAGTTCCTCAGAGGGGCTAAGAACTTAAGACCACCAAGGAGAGCTCCAACACCTACTTGGGATCTCAACTTTGTTCTGGAAAAGCTTACACTGCCACCCTTTGAACCAGCTTTTTCAGCTGATTTAAAATTTCTTTCATGGAAAACTGCCCTACTACTAGCAATAACCTCAGCTAGAAGAGTCTCAGAGCTACAGGCACTAATGGCAGTGGAACCTTTCATCATTTTTCATCAAGACAGAGTCTCTCTACAAACTAATCCTTCCTTTATGCCAAAGGTGGTATCCAGTGTGGCCCTAAACCAAACCATTCACTTGCCCACCCTCTTCCCAAATCCCCAGAACAAAGGAGAAAGACTCCTGCACTCTTTGGACATTCACAGGCAATTACGTTACTACTTGGATAAAACTAAGGCTTTCAGAAAAACTGACCAGCTTTTTGTAGCCTATGCTACACGATCACAAGGAAAAGCTATCTCAAAACAGATCATTTCAAAATGGATAGGACATTGCATACGTTTCTGCTACACACATCATGGGAAACCAGTACCGGCTAACATTAGGTCCCACTCCACCAGGGCTACAGCTACATCAGCAGCCGTTCTCAGGGGAGTGCCAACCAAGGATATTCTGGAAGCTGCTACTTGGAGTTCAGTGCACACCTTCACCAAACACTATCATTTACTTCTATACTCTAAGACTAGAGCTGGTTTTGCCACTGCAGTTTTGCAGGGCCTACTAGCTTCTTCTAACCCTGTTTGACTCCACCTCCCATCCTTAGCTTTGGGATTCAACCCAAGTGTGATGACTGCAGCAGGGTAACACGATGAACATAGTACAGTTTTGTAACTACCATAAATGTAGATGTTCGAGTGTTCACCCTGCTGCAGTCCAGGTTACCCTCCCTCCATCCCCTCTGAACAAGCTGAACTTATCTCTACCACTTTTTCCTATACTACCTCTGTGGTGTATTTGCTTGTGCCTAAGGGTTTTGTTTGATTTTTATATAACCATATATATTTTGCCTACCTATTGGGGGCACCTGACATCTGGGGCAAGAAAAACTGAAGAAAATGCCATTGGATGCCTCTTAAATACCCCTGGCGCACTGACGTCAGGGAAGAAGCAACAGCAACCGACGCCGGACCAAGACTTTAGAATTCGGGCTGACTGCCGGACCGTCTGACAGCAGGATAACCCAAGTGTGATGACTGCAGCAGGGTGAACACTCGAACATCTACATTTATGGTAGGTACAAAACTGTACTTTTTGGCATTTCTCCTGGGGCATTTCATTTCTAGACATTAAAAAATCTATTAATCATAACAGGTGGGAATAATAACTTGGTAATATAATGACAACAGTTTCTGTATTATCTTTAAATGTAAATACTCTCACAGATACAAAAAGGAAGAGTAGTAAACTATATTAAAAATGTTACAGGAGACACATTTGGAAAGAATGTAGCATGTGAATTTGATAACATAAGGTATTTATGATAATTCCAATAACTGTCTGGGACTAAAAGAAAGGGGACTACTTATATTAATTGTAAGAGGAGTTTCAATAGTGATAGAATAGGATAAAAGAAATTAAGCAAAACGGCACACACGGAGCTGGAGAACAACTGATGCAAGTCAAAAAGTTGAATAATATCGCCAAGTAGGTTTAAACACAAAAAGTTTTATTCAAAACACAGATCCACACTATATGCACCAGCTTTCATCCCTGCTCAGTCAGGAACTTCTTTAAAGTAAATCAATTAGTAAAATCCACATCATTTAAATAGTTAATAATCAATCCTAAAACATGCCCCCCTTATTTACATATCTAATTCAGTATATCAAATAAATATATCTTATATCTGATAAATAAATATTAAATATAAATACAATCAATGACCAAATAATCTAAAACATCCTATTTGTTATAAAATATAAAATACTTTTGTATAAAACTCATATTTCCAGAGCTTTTAATTTAAAAAAAAACATGCAGATGAAAAGCTATCATTCAACCCTGGCCATTGTAGAGAATTCATCCTTAATTGCCATAAGGCTTCTTGTTTTTCTAATATTAATGCCCATGGTCCACCCCTGATATCTGGTATAATTACCTCTAATATTCCAAATTTAAAAGTATGGTCAGTATAGTCCTTGTTATGCCTAGCTAAAGCATTTGTTTCCTTTTTATTCCTTATGTCCCTTACATGTTCATAAATTCTACTCTTTAATTTCTGCTCTGTTTTACATATATAAAAGCAGGGACATTTTGTGCAAACTGCGCAATACACTACTTTATCTGTCTTACATGTGCGTCTGTTAGTTATTTTTACTGTAATAATGTTAATGTTGAGGGAACTACCTTCATAAATATAGCAACAATAGTTACATGAACCAGTACTGCATTTATTAAATTTTTTAACAAAAGTAGTAAGAATGTTGCTGACATCTTGTTTAAGAATTGGTTGGTATTGACTAACAACAAGGATACCAGACATATAGTAGGTGAATTTCCTACCATTGTATGTAAAAAAGGTAGAACTTTAAAAAACATTTTAGAACATACATATTCAGACCCACAAAAAGGGATACATGAAACAATTTGGTTCATGTAACTATTGTTGCTATATTTATGAGGGTAGTTCCCTCAACATTAATATTATTACAGTGAAAATAACTAACAGACGTACATGTATGACAGAGAAAGTAGTGTACTGTGCAGTTTGCACAAAATGTTCCTGTTTTTATATAGGTAAAACAGAGCGGAAATTAAAGAAATGAATTTATGAACATGTAAGGGATATAAGGAATAAAAAGGAAACCAATGCTTTAGCTAGGCATAACATGGACTATCCTGACTATACTTTTAAATTTGGAATATTAGAGGTAATTATACCAGATATCAGGGGTGGACCATGGGCACTAATATTAGAAAAAGAAGAAGCCTTATGGCAGTTAAGGATGAATTCTCTACAATGGCCAGGGTTGAATGATAGCTTTTCACTTGCATGTTTTTTTTAAATTAAAAGCTCTGGAAAGATGAGTTTTATACAAAAGTATTTTATATTTTATAAAAAAAGGATGTTTTAGATTATTATTTGGTTATTGATTGTATTTTTATTTAATATTTATCAGATATTTAATATTTATCAGATATAACATATATTTACTAGGTATACTGAATAAGATATGTAAATAAGGACGGCATTTTTTAGGATTGATTATTAACTATTTAAATGATGTGGATTTTAGTAATTGAGTTACTTTGAAGAAGTTCTTGCCTGATCAGGGACGAAAGCTTGTGCATATAGTGTGGATCCGTGTTTTGAATAAAACTTTTTGTGTTTAAATCTACTTGGCAATATTATTCAAATTTTTGACTTGCATCAGTTGTTCTCCAGCTCCGTGTGCACCATTTTGCTTATTAGTTTGTATTTGCATTCTTTTGCTTAGGATAAAAAAGATGATAACTGCAGATTTGTAGTACTAAGGGGCTACTGGCAACAGAGGAGGATTACAATGGCATGTATTTATATTCCATGTAAAACTGCTGTTATGGAGCTTAAGAAAATTCTGGGAGAACTAATAAGCTTTCAGCAGAGAATGTTACTTATAGGTAGAGTTTGGAATTCAATTTGCAGCAGTGGGATGTATCTGGAGGGCCCAGAAGGGAAAATATAACAGAAGAGGATAGATTTTTGAGAACATTTATGAAATGGCATGGAAGATGCGAGTTCAGTAGGAGGAGTTAGGAGTGACTTTACATATTATTCTCCAAGATGCAAAAACTGGGCTAGGCGAGACAGAACTTATATTTCACAGGAAGATGTGCGTTTAATTGAAAGTTTTATATACACATCCAGTAACTATTTCAGATCTTGCTCTAATAATAACGAAAATAAAAATGCAGGGTAATGAAATAAAAATGAGACACTAGTGCTCACCCACATATCTGTTAAAAAGAGAGGAATTTAAGGAATGGGTAGTGAAAATTATTCAGGAGTTATTAGAGAAGATAGAAATTTATTCTGAAAATACAGCTAGGAAGTGGGATAAAATTAAAGTGTAGTTTAAAATAGGGTGGAATAAAGATATAGTTGAGAAGTAACAAGAATTATGTAGAGGGACTGGCAAGGTTACAATATTGCAGAACATGGGAATATTACAGAATAAGAGGAGCAATTGCAGATTGCTAAAAAGAAAATAAAGGATTACCCTCAGTGCTATGCATGAGTTTAGAAAGACTGTTTTTGATGATAAATTCAGAGCACAAAACTTTTATCACAATGACTTAGGCAACAGAAAGTAGAAAGGGTTGTCACCAAGCTTAAGAAGCTTATAACACGGAGGATAACAAGAGATCTTGTAGCGGTACTAAAAATATTTTGAAAATTTTATGAAAATCTGTATAAAGCAGAGAAATATGGAAATCGAGAAGAGGTACAAATGGAAATGTTTATGGAAGAATTAAATATTCCAGGATTAGAGGCAGATGAGGCTCAATTATTAACATAAAGAGATGGGGTAAAATGATGATTTATCACCAATCTATTGGGAATTCTCCAGGAATAGATGGTATTCTGGTGGAAGTTTGGAAGTTAGGAGTGAAGAAAGTGATATAGATCTAGAAGAATTTGTTTAACAGTATTTTAAAAGGAGGAGAAGCACCAACATCCTGGAAGAAAGCGGTGGTGGCTGTAATAACTAAAGATGATAAAAAGCCATCAGATCCAACTTCATATTGGCCCATTTCACTTTTAAACCACGATTATAAAGTGTTTGTCTGTAATGGCTAAAAAATGACAAAGATGATGCCAACATTGATTGATATGGATCAGTATGGTTTTATGTAGGGAGGGCAAGCATTTGACAACATTAACAGCACAATGATGATCCAGAGGGAAGCAGAATGTAAGAAAATGCCATTGTTGTTGCTGGATCTTGATGTGGAGAAAGCATTTGAGAGAGTATGCTGAGATTTTATGAGCTGGACAATGGAAGCATTTGCATTCCCTGATAAAATTGTAAGGTTGATTAGGAGGGTATATGAAGGATCATTGGTGAAAATTAAAGTGAATGGGCTCCTCTCTGATAAGTTCTATTTGAGTAGAGAAATCATACTTTCACTAAGAATTACAAGTTGGATGCCATTTCCAGTGCCAGAGCATGTTTGGCCAGAGTTATTCTGCATGGGCTTGTGGAGGGTTCTTCTGTGCCTTCCTTCTGTCAGCCTTCCTATTGAGCTCTTGTACTCTCCCTTAGGTAAAGAATACTGCAACACTGATATGGAAGGACATAGTACAGTTTAGTAAAATCTTACTATAAGAGTAGATGTCCTTCTCTTCACTGCTGCAGTATTCACTCCCTATGTCCTGTCTCTTGCTGTGTGGTCTGTTTTCCTCCTGGCCGAGGGGCCCTTCTTTCTTTTTATTTCTGGATGCACATGTTCTTTTTTTTCTCTGGGGGTATTTTGCTCCTCCTGGACTTTTGAAGTTCTGAGTGTTTGCATCTATACATCACCTTTATAATCTTCATCTTACATTGGGAACGTGTGACATAACATGCCTATAAGAGCTGAAGGCTTTAGTAGGCTGGTCGGACATTTAGGCTGTCCTTGGCAGGAGATCCCTTAGGTGAAGAGTACCACAGCAGAGAAGAGAAGGACATCTACTGTTATGGTATGATTTTGCACATCTGTACTTTCCTTTTGGAAACCTCTGCCAAGTGTGTCAGATTGCCAGTAGTTAGGCAAGCCTTTCTGATTACCATATTTTTATTCTTGTAAGGGTTCAGAAGTGTGACAGTATGGGATTTGCACACAAGACAGGGTTTAGAATTTCTAGTACTTACTCTGCAAATGCACTGCTTGTGCTACTGTTAGTGTTTTTTTTTCTGGACTCACCTTGGTGATAAGCAACTGAATAAAAGAATGCTTTTGAAAGTGCATTTGCTAAATAGTATTAGATGTCGTAGAACATGTTGAACAGTATCTGCTTATGTCCTACATCAGTTATTATCAAATAACCATTTTAAAACACCGCAGGAAATTTAAAATGCCAAATGTGGTATTTTCCTTGTTAAACTGTATTGATTTAAAAATGGTTATTCAGAAACGTGGAATAAGTCACTGTGGTTTTAGCACTACTGTTTCTGCTCTAAGTGCTCTGAAGGAAATGAAAACATGATGTTTTTTTTCAGAAGAGCTTTTAATCCATATTGCAAAGAGCATTTGCTCAAAAGAGATTGATTTTTTTTTCACTGAAAGTTTATTCAGCATAATAAAATTCAGGTTGTTGAATGAGTAACTGCAGATTATGAAGGTGTAATATTTTCATTTTATTATTTATGAACTGTTATGGCTTTTTTCATTCATTTTTCAAGCAGAGATAAAAAAAATAATTGGTACAAATAAATCAGCGGGCTCAACTTGCACGTCTTTTAACTTTTCACTCAATTTAAGTAAGAATGAGAATACAAAGTGCTGAATTATTATAATGTGCTACTATTAATCACTGTCTCTCATATTTCTGCATGCTGCAGATCAGGTATATGCAGGTAGGTATATGATTGAACTTTTATTTTTCCCCAGTGATGAATATGCCTCTATAAGTATGAATGCTATATTTGTATTATTTAGAAAGCAATGGGAAGTGCACTGGGAATACTTAGGAAGATTGTTTCCAATTAACTGTATGCTCTTTATCAGTCTTAAGTCACTATTTCTTCAGTACTGTTTGCTTGAAAAGGGCATGTAATCTAGGCCATTAACATCGTAATCCAGAGATGATTCCCTGTAGAACATGAAATCTGGATGATATCTCAGATCACAGCTAACTGGTCAAAGAAACTGATAAGTGAGTGAGACTGTCAAGCAGTAATCAGTAGATCTGATGTTGTCTTTTTCATTCTTCCTCAGTTATGGGGTCGGATCCAATCCTTGGATCCGACTTGGCTACATACTACAGACTTTGAGCTCCTCCTTCTAACCATAATGCCCACTCCACCCTCATTATCTCAGATCTTATTTGCCGTCATGTCTGAAAAATTTAAGAGTTTTAAGAAATGCAATTCCTGTGGGCATAAGATCCCCAACTCTGATGCACACACAGAGAGTGCGTTTACTGCCTGTGACTGTACCATCTGAATACAGCCTGTTCAGTGTCTCTACCTTTAACCCCAGGGATTTAGCTGATAGGTGTAACAAACTGATCTTGAAAGGTTTGCTGCTTGCTTCTTCTATGTCCAGGGCTCAGACCTCTTCAAAATCTGCTTTTTCCTTGCACAAGAAAAGATCTCCTCTGAAATCCCCAGGGTCTTTCTCGGAGCTTGTGGAGAAAATTAGTAAAATCATGGATCTGACATCTTCGGATTCAGTATCTCTCAGCTGACCCTCAAATCTGAAACCTTCCTTGGATATGAAGGTTTTGGCTCTGATAGTTATATCCTCCTCACCAAAGATTTCCACTCTGGATCTGAAGTGCTTAGATCCGAAGCTGAGTACGTCTCATAGGAGCCATACACCCAATGCTGGACTAAAGCCTGTTTCATCATATTTGCCTGAACAGTTGTTAGAGACTCCGAAGAAGCATTCAAGGCCCCCTTCCACAGCATCTTTTATGTCCTCCAGAAGTTTATCAGAGGCAGATGTGGATAGGATGATGCAAAAGTTCCTCCAAGCTCAGATCCAGGTGGGGGGAGGGGTCCTGCCAGTTCCATTCCCTACCAGATCTGTGAGTGTGCACTCTGTTCATTCTATCTCTTTCTCCAATCTGACTCCTGGTTTTGGAGCCCCAGGATCCGGGATCCCCAAGAGAAGTTTGAGTCAGATCCGAGGAAGGTATCCTCCTCCATTCTGTTTCCTTCATGGGTTCTGCTCCAATACCCTCAGATTAGAAAGAGTCTTGGAGCCGAAATGTTGGTGTTGGATATGAGGGGATAGGTTTGGGTCCACTGTTGTCAGATCCATCCCTTCCTCTTGAACCTTCAGCCGTAGGCAGTTTGGGTCTGATTCTCCCCTTAGCCAATTCCAATAGGCCTCCCAGACAGTTCCAGTAGAGGAGCTTTCCCCCTCTTCCAGCTCCTCTCCAGAACATCTTATGGAAGAGGTTCCCCAGAAGAGGACATATAAAAGGAGATGCATAGACTTCCCCTTGGAGTCTGTCATGGAAGACACCAACTTTGATGAAGGAGAAGGATCCTCCAGATCACAATTGGATGACATCTGCTTTGGAGATTTTCTAGAGATCTTGAAGCAGAAAGGTGGTTGTCATCCCAAACTCCTTCTCCCAAGAGTATGTGTTCTTAGAGGTATTTGGTTCTGGCCCATCTATGTCTTGAATGACCCCCCCCCCCCAGCAGACAAACTAATTGACCTGGTTTCCCACTTGGCATGGAAAGAGCCAGGATACTGTCAAACCCATTCCCAAGTGCCCTGACAAGTTCTTAGCACCACATGCAGACAGACCTCACTGGAGCAAATTAGTCCCAGTTGATGCTATGGTGGTGGCAGCAGTGGCAGCCACTAAGAGCTGGTAAATCAGAGCTCTACTGTCATTGCACCCAATAGAGAGTATAGAGTGTTGGACGGATTTGGAACATGGGTGTTTGCCTCAGCTACCTTTGCACTATGTGGTGCATTTTACTAGAGTTCAGAGAGAATTGACTATAGAACTTTCAAATATTTTCTCAGAGTCCGTGTCTGCTGAGGATTTCATGAAAACATCCTCTCAGCTGGCCACTCTTTTATCCATATCAAGAGCTTCAATGAGGTTAATCTCTCATACAACTAAAGGTATCTCAGAAGTAGCCAGTTCGGGCATCACCATAAGGAAACATGCCTGGATGCAGCTATGCAACTTTGTGGAGCCTTTTAAAGACATTTTTTATTATCTCCCCATTTGATGGCAACTCCTTGTTTGGGCTGTCAGTAAAATATACACTTGCCCACAGCAAAATGGATAGAAAGACCCCATCTGCCATAGGGATCAAGTTTTCTACCCCTCAGTGAACATACTCTAGAAGCCAATAAGGCAGTAAGAAAATGTGATTTTGTACATCTCAGGGTCCATTCCAGAGTTTGCATTGTGAAAATTCCTCCAGTGCCTGGGGGGTAATTTTAATGGCAGATGTTAAGTTGTCATTCTTGCCTTCATTCTTGCTGGATCGGTTCGGAGCCGATCCTCAGCTCCAACTCGGCCTATACTATAGCTCGAGAGCTATTTTTACCGGCTCGAGGCAGCCCTATAACCCACAATACCATGCGCTAACTCCCCAGATCTCATTTGCCGCTTCGCTGCGAGGTTGTCTTTTTTTACTAGCTCAGGTCAGTAAAGAGATTTATTCTATTAAACTAAATTTTCAGGTAGTTTTTCCAGTTAGTTACCCTTGTTTAGGTCCCTACTTAATTACCTTATTCATACAACCCTTTTTGTAACCCTTCCTCCCTTCTTTAGTTAAATTTTATCTTTGGGCCTACGGGCTTTACCTTAGTTTCCCCACCCCTTGCAGTGTCTGTGTGTGTGTGGTTTTTAGTCAGTTCCCTTAACTTTTCTAACTCTTAAGTTGAGTGTGTGTGTGGACTAACTGTGTTTACTGTGGTTAGGACTATGTCCAAAGACACTAAGGTCTCGGGATTCAAGAAGTGTGACTCGTGCTGTCAGAAAATGTCTCTGACAGACGGTCACACTTCTTGTGTCTATTGCTTGGGGCCTTTACACCTGCAGGACTCTTGTTCTGTCTCTCATGGGTTTAGTTCAAGAGTCCTGCAGGAGAGGCATAATAAGCTCATCCTAAGGGGCTTGTTAAAGCCCGATGACTCGCCGTCCAATTCTGGCTCGGGGAAGTCTTTAAAAACCGCCAAACCCTCGGCTCCAGCTTCTGAGTCGAGGGCTGGCATTATCGAGATGGCTCCGACATCGGTTCCATCCAGATCCGAGGTGGGCAAAGTGGTATCTGCTCCGAAACCAGCATCGGAGCCGACCCCAGCTCGCAAGCGCTCTAGGTCCCCCTCGCTAGATTCGGAGTCATAGGACTCACTCATCTAGGTCATCCAGGCTCTCCGACCACGACATCAAGAGGGTGGTCAGTAGGCTCATAAAATCTCAGGCACTAGCCCAAATGCTCCAGAGCCCATCTCACCAGACTGTGGCTCCTTCGGTACCACTATCGATTCCTCCTCTGACTCGCCTCTCGAGTTCGGAGCTGGAGTTTGTCGGAACCGTAACCTTACCCACGTCGGAGCCGATACTCCCACCTTCGGCTCCGGTGTCGTTGGCTCCGACCTCTTCATTGGTTCCATCCATGGAGAGGTCCGAGCGCCGGGACTCCATTGTCTGCTCCGAGGGGGCGAGTGGCATCGGACCCTTGTCCGACCCCGCTCTCCCTCTCAGAGCTTCGGCTCTGGTTATTTCGGCCCCGACATGATTCTCAGAGCCTTCTCTGTCGGTGCCGGGGGCGGTTCTGGTCTCTTCAGAGCCGGGACTGCCTTTGGTATTTGATAGGGGAGCCTTCGAGGTGATGAGGAGTGTGCTGGACCCAGTGTCCACTCCAAGGTTAAGTTCTGCAGCTCCTCCCTCTTCAGTGCCTGTTATGATCTCTGGCCATCCTCCTACATCTGACAGCAGAGATCCAAAGCGTAGGGTACCCACCTTGGGTGTCTCCTCCTCTTCCGAGGGCTCCCCTGAAGTTTCAGGGGAACCCCCTAGGAAAAGAAAGTGCAAGAGGAAGCACATAGACTCCCCCGAGTCTGTCACATCGGACACCGACTTGGATGAGTCGGAGGGTTCCCCCAGATCCCCCTCTGAGGATGTCTCTTTTTCAGACATCCTAGAGATCCTAAAACAGAGGGGAAATTGGTCCACTCTCAAACCTTCCAAGGACGAGTAGGTTTACCTTGACGCTTTTGGATCTTGCCCTTCCACCTCCTGGGTGTCTCCCCCTTTCGACCCACTAATGGAGGTAGTGGCTAGAAAGGCGTGGGCAGCTCCTGATTCAATGGAACCTACCCCTAGGAGGCCTTCTAAATTTATTTCTGCATCAGAGGACAAATCCTTTCTCACCAAAGGCATTTCAGTTGATGCTGTGGTGGTAGCAGCAGCCACTAAGAAGGAATTGGCTGATCCTTCTGTACCTGTTCATCCTCCTAACAAAGAGTCCAGGACTATGGACAGGTACGGCAAGCGGACATTTGCTTCAGTGACCTTTATTATGCGATCGCTGAACTATTTATGTCATTTCACCCGCCTTCAGAGAGACTTACTCAAAGAGCTGGGTGAAATGGTACAGGATCCTTCTGCTGCGGGGTATCAGGACAAGATAAACTCCCATCTGGACACCCTGAATCCATTGTTAACTCCTCCATGCGGCTTATCTCTTATGCAGCCGTTGGAGCGAGTAGGGCCACTGGCACAGGTGTTGCGTTGAGACGTCACGCTTGGATGCGACTCTGTAACTTTGCCGATCCCTTCAAGGCATCCTTCACCAACACACCCTTTGATGGTTCAGAATTGTTTGCACCTCAGGTGAAGAATACCCTCATCAGATGCGAGCAAGATGGTAAGACTCTCTCTGCTGCAGGAGTCCATTTTTCCACACCTTCTAGACCTTATCCTAAGGGACAGAGGTGTGGAAAGATGTGGTTCCGCAAACCACAGGGAGTCGCGCCTGCTGCACGTGGTGAATTTCCCCCTAGAGGTAGAGGGGGGAATAATAACAGATGCCGCCCCAGGGGCAGAGGGGGTCCACAGAACCAGGGTTCCAGGGAATCTTTCCCTGACCAACCCTTTCAGCATCCCTGAGAAGCTGCCCGACTCTCCGCCTTCGGAGGCAGTCAGGGGAAGATTATCTCTGTACCCGGAAGCCTGGCAATCCCTCTCCCAAGACACATGTGTACAGAAGATCATATCCGAGGGTTACAAAATTCCCTTCACTTCCCCTCCGGTACAACCGCCAAGACCCCTACCAGACTTACCACCCGCACAAAGGGGTCAGGCTCAGCTAGAAATAAAAAAGCTGTTAGAAAAAAGAGTCATCCAGGCAGTCCCAGCAGATCAGCTAGGATCTGGAATCTATTCCAGATTCTTTTTGGTACCAAAAAAGACTGGAGACTGGAGACCCATTTTGGACCTCAGCAGACTGAACAACTCTGTACAAAAGACAAAATTTTGGATGGTAACACTGCAGTCCATTCTACCCTTTTTGGGCAGAGACAACTGGATGTGCTCCTTAGATCTCCAGGATGCGTACTATCATATAAAGATACATAGGCGCTCCAGGAGGTTTCTCCGCTTCCGGCTGGGAGCCAGTCATTATCAATTCAGAACCCTGCCCTTTGGTCTCACCACAGCCCCCTGGGTGTTCACCAAATGCTTGGCAGTCATGGCTCACCTGAGACAAAAAGGATTCCAGATGTTTCCATATCTAGACGACTGGCTCATTTCCGCTACCACCAAGCAGCATCTTATAATGGCCAGGGATTACACTAATCAACTTTGCAACAGTCTAGGTATTTCTATAAATTTTGCAAAGTCCTCCTTGTCAATGTATAAACTTTATAGGCGCCGTATTAAACACCATAGAAATGTCTGCAACATTACCACCTCAGAGAGTGACAGACATAAGGTGGAATGTTCAGTCCCTGTTTCAGCCCAACAGAGTTCAAGTCAAGCTAGTATTGAAAGCGTTAGGCTTATGGCAGCGGCGATCCTTCTACTCCCATTAGCCCGTTTCCACATGAGGCTCCTTCAGCGGATGCTGTTTTCTCAGTGGTCCTTTCAACAGCTGCCAATGACTCACAACATTTTGATAACCCCATCTTGCAAGAATTATCTCTCCTGGTGGATGGTTTCCCCTCAGCTTTTTCAGGGCAGACCCTTTGTTCCCCCCCCCCAGTTGCCACGGTGACAACGGATGCCTCCCTGATCGGGTGGGGGGGCATTATCAGGGCAGGATGGTCCAGGGCACATGGCAACAATCAGAACGCCATCTGCACATAAATGTCCTGGAGATGAGGGTGGTGCTTTTGACGTCGCAAGCACTTCAGAGCTCTCTTCCCACAGGGACTATAGCAATTCAAACGGACAATATGTCTGTGGTGTGGTACATAAACAAGCAGGGCGGAACAAAGTCCTACCCCCTATGTCGAGAAGCACTCAGACTTTGGCAATGGGAGATTTCCTCTCAACGGTTTCTGATAGCAACACACATCCCCAGGAAGTCCAACGTCATAGCGGACAGATTGAGCAGAACTATCCTCATGCCTCACGAGTGGTCTCTAAATCAAGCGGTAGCAGACAGAATATTTCAGAAGTGGGGCCAGCCTTGCTGCGATCTTTTTGCAACTCCTCAAAACAGCAAGTGCCTTGACTTCTTCACACTCTTTCCTCTACCAGGCCATCCCCCCAGAGACACTCTTGTTCACGATTGGCCCCGGGGTCTTCTATATGCCTTTCCTCCCTTACCATTGATCCCACAATTAATTCAGAAAGCAACCGCATTGAGATCCAAAATGATCCTCATTGCCCCGTTTTGGCCTCGACAAGTATGGTTTCCGTTCCTGCACAGTTACATACTGGAACAGCCTTGGCATCTGGAACCCCTTCCGGATCTGTTGACCCATCTCACGGGCAAGCTGCATCAGTCTCTTCATTCCCTCAACCTCACAGCTTGGTTGCTCCACTTTCAGCCATAGCCAGGCTTCCCCTTATTTCTCCTCCTGTTCATGATATAATTCTAGCTTCCCATAAGTCCAGTACTAGGAAGACGTATGCGAGTAAATGGAAGCGTTTTTCACACTGGGCACAAACTAGGTCCTTAGATCCTTTCCATGCACCCTTTCATAAGGGTTCTAGACTTTCTGGTGGAACTCTTTCATTTAGGGTCATCGTCAGCCACTATCAGGGTACAATTAGCGGCCATTGCTAATTTTCATGTGGGGCTCTCAGAAGCAAATATTATGTCCCACAAACTCTGTAAAGCCTTTCTCAAGGGCATCTTTTTGCTCAGACCTCCAGTTAAGGATCCGCCCCCACAATGGGATTTGAATTTGCTTCTAACCTCATTGATTCTGCCTCCTTTTGAACCTGCAGCTTCTTGCTCCCTCAATCTTCTTTCTTGGAAAACTCTGTTTTTAGTAGCCATAACATCTGCCAGAAGGGTATCGGAACTTCAAGCCTTGTATGTCCGTCCCCCTTATTCGGTCTTTCACAAAGACAGGGTAACTCTCAGAACAAACCCTTCCTTCCTTCCGAAAGTGTCCTCTGAAGCAAATCTAAACCACTCCATTGACTTGCCTGTCTTCTTCCCAGACTATTCCAACAGGGCTGAATAGAAACTGCATTCATTGGATGTTCATCGCCAACTGCGGTATTATCTAGACAGGACAAAACAACTCAGAATGTCAGATCAGCTCTTTCTCTCTTATGCTGCAGGAAAGAAAGGGCTTCCAGTATCAAAGGTTACACTTTCCAGATGGTTAACATCTATTATTACCTTTGTCTATGAGTTGAGACACAGGCAACTTCCGACTAAGCCTAAGGCTCATTCAACCAGGGCACTATCAACATCAACGGCCTTTCAAGCAAGGTTACCTTTAGATGCTATATGTGCAGCAGCTACATGGGCTTCCAAACATACCTTTATTGCCCATTACAAACTTGATATAGCCTCCAGAAATAGAGCTGACTTTGGTTCCACTGTACTCAGGAGTCTGTTCCATTGAGCCACCCAGGACTAAGGTGCTAGGGACGCTGTCCCATCCAGCAAGAATGAAGGCGAGAATTACAACTTAACATTAAGAAGTTATGTTCTTACCATAATGTTCCATGTTAGTTGTCTTCTTCTCGCCTTCTTTCTTGCGTCCCTCCCTCCTGCCCCCTAGCCTGGACAGACTTGAGGTCTCTGAGTCCTTCCATTTATGGAGATACAACATGTTACGGGTTACCCGTACCCTCAGTGTTACTAGTAGGGAGTCCGTACTTGCAAATGAGGATTATAATAATATATTTATACTATGTCTTAGCTTCCAAATGAGATCTGGGGAGTTAGCGCATGGTATTGTGGGTTATAGAGCTGCCTCGAGCGGTAAAAATAGCTCTCGAGCTATAGTATAGGCAGAGTCGGATCCTCCCATCCAGCAAGAAAGAAGGCGAGAAGAAGACAACTAACATGGAACGTTATGGTAAGAACATAACTTCTTAATGTTTCCCTAGAGATTCACAAAACTAGGGCTTTAGAGATTCTTTTTTGGATAGGCCCTATCAAAGCTCCTTAACTGCTGCTCAACTGCCCTTCTCTAGAAGCAGTCAGGGGTCAATTCTCTTTACACTTGGGCACCTGGACAAACATCACAAAAGATTCATGGATGCTTAGTATAGTATCCAGAGGCTGTTTCATACTATTTTCCCTTCTTCCTCATTGTCAAAGGAAGAAACTTCCCAACATTCCACCCGGTCAGAGGAAGGCCGCAACATGAGAAATTCAAAAGCTGCTAAAAAAAAAAGAAAAATACTGGAACCAAAGTGAATGGAGGTAGCCTCAAGCATCAAAAATATGTATTTTAATAATCCAAAGAAATACAAACGAATGAAAGGACTTAGAAGTCCCCCACGGGGGTTATCCCTGATTCTGCCTACATAAAGAATTGATTTGCCTTTTTGATAAATATGGATGTGAGCTTCTTGAAGTACTGGTGAAGCATAATCAAAAAACAATACAGGAACTAATCATGGAAGCCAATAAAATGGACTCTTTAATTACCTCAGACTTGCTGTTTGAACAGTTGTTGTGTCTTTTGGCTTTTCCCGGTTAGGGGTCGCCACAGTGAATCTCCGGTCCGCTAATGATTGGTAGTTGATTTTTACGTGCCGAGTTACCAGCCCTGGCACACAACCTTCAATGAAGGTATGCCCATTCACAGATGTCTCCACGCAGAAGACGCTCTAACTGAGAATCAAACCAGACAGCATCTTATTGTGAGGTGACAACGCTACCGCAGCACCACCACCACCGCGGGTCACTTGCTGTTTGAACAGTACAGGCAACAATACAAAGATATTGCTTTAAAAATTGATAGAGATCAGGGACATCAAGAAGAGGAAGGAGAAAAAAATGGACAAGGACAAGATTGAATATTCTAAAGGGCGAGTGTATCCCAAACCTCCAATGGCCAAATCCAACAATTCTAAATTGTATGATAATCACCATGTATTGGACAGAGGTGAACAAGCACTTAATACTGAGGCAGTGGCCACCCCTTTAGAGCAAGTCCCTGTCAGAAGATCAGAGAGATTACAAATCAGTGAGTAGGTCAGCAGGAACCCCCCCCCCCCCCAGCATGCTTACAACACAGGGAGCTTGCAATATGGAAGGAAGATTAACCTGGAGCCCCACGCAGCAACAGCCTGTTGTGGAGGAGGTATTAATTGTTTGTTTGGCCGATGAAGATTATTTTTGTTTTGGTTATGGTCCACAGATCATGCAGAACCTTTCAGGTGATTTTAAACTATATAATTTCTCCAACCAATGTTTCAGCATTGCCCACGCTAACTTGTTTAGCAAATGATACGATTTTGTTCCCTCCTGTCATTCACAAATTGATAAGGTATTGCTTGACTTAAAGATTTTTTTAAGGAAATTGAATTTCAAGACTGCTTAATGACATTCAGTATTTTTCCAAGATTCTGCACTGGAACAGTACTTTCACCCCACCCCCCCACTGCCCACCTTCATTGCCTGTTCTGCTATTTGAAAAACTTTGTGAGAGTGACCCGAGACAATTTTGGCAAGGCAGTCACAAGGACAGGTCATATTATAATTTAACCCAACCTGGAGTATTCATTGCTGATTGAATTGGCACACGATAAAGACCTAAGGGTAATGAAACACGATAAAGGGGCGGGGGGTGATAGAATGAATGAGCATGTTTTGTAAAGCAGTTTTTATGAGGAAGTTTCTTTAAATTTTGTCCATATTGCTTACAAGAAGGTTAACTATTATTTGAAGGACTTGTTTTTGATCAGGGACAAATTACTTTTGAACTCTTTCATTTTCTTGAAGTGAAGTATACAGTGGTGCCCTCTTTGTTTGGTAATCCTAAGATTCACAAAAGCACCACTGACCCACCAATGAGACTTATTGTTAGTGCATGGTGTTCTAAAACCAACTCTCTTGCCAAGTTTATTAACTATAAACTTAAAAAGTGGCTGGAACCTTTATCCCCACTTGTGTCAAGACTCCTGGGATTTCTTGCTCAAACTCAAGCAGTTAGGCTGTTTGGAAGATTTCATTTTTCTTACAATTGACATGGTTGAATTATTTAATGTTATACCACATTCCATATGGCTGGAGTAGTTTCATGATTTTTTAATGGAATCCACATCCTTGGACAACAATGACATCAACATTCTTAATTTATTCATGGAATTAGTCCTTAAGAACAATTTTGTGTACTTAGATGGGCAATATTTCCAACAGATCAAAGGAGTCACTATGGGGGCATCTTGTGCCCCCATTCTTGCAAGCATAGTTCTTGTACAGTGGAAGAAGCAATTTGTGTTTAACAACTCTAGAACTACTCCCCCATCAAGATGTATTTACGTTATCTGGATGACATTTTTATTTATTGGGGGGATCCCAGCAATGGTATTGAGCCCTTTGCTGAGTATTTAAATTCTTCTACCCCTTTTTTGGAATTTACTTTTGTTTACAACAACTTGGTTATTTATTACTTGGACGTTAACATTACCAAAGATGTCAGCAATAGGTGTATTGAGAGTACAATTTATAGAAAATCTACGTACTCTAACAGCTTACCACATTACACCAGTAATCCTCCACAGCATCAAAAAAGAGGGATTATTAAAGGGCAGTACATTAGATTGGCCAGAATGGTATAGGAAGACGCATTATTTGAAGAATGGTTGAAACTAGTGGATATGTTTGTGGCAAGGGGCTATCCTTACAATCTGGTCAAGGATATTAGCTCTAGTGTTACACTGAAAAGAAAAGAGGAGAAGATTTGACCTCTGTTAAGGTCTTCTTTCAATAATGTTCAAGAGCTGTTTGATGATTCCCCCAAGGGGATGAAGGACCACACCTTATCTTATATTATTGAATACACCTTAGAGTCCAGGCACATTAGAGAAGTCCTGAGGAAAAACTGGTGTGTTTTTTTTTTCATTCTTTAATCGTGTAGTTGAAAAAGTGGGGGCAAAACCTTCAGTGGTATATTGTAAGGCTATATCCCTTAAGAATATGCTGGAAGTAGAGAGCCAGGTTGGTGGTCTCACTAGTAATAAAAAACATGATATGGCCAAATGTGGCTTCTGCTCCCAATGTAGATACATCCTGGTGGGTGATAACTGTCAGTGTTAATCATAACGTTATAAAACCCTGTTTTCACTGTAACTGCAACTCTACAGGTATGGTTTACCTTGCTGTATGCCAAAACGGTAATGGGTTTTATGTGGGGAAGACCCAAAAAAAGTTGAAAGAGGGCATTTATGAGCATCTTTTAGACATCAGAAAACAAAATGTTAAGAATGCTTTATATGGGGATATTTCAAACCACCATGGTCATCATTTTTTCTTTTTTGGTTTGGAACAAATCCTCAGGAATCCAAGGGGCGGGCCTTGGGAAGATTATATTGAAAAAAAGGAATTACACTGGCAACTAAAGTTGCCTGCTACTGTTTTTCCTGGTCTCATTGAGTATGTGAATATTGCCAGTGTTTCTAGGCTTAAGTCTTACTATGTTTAAATTGCATTTGGTATTGCTTAGTTCCTGAGTTTCACACCTATTCAGATTTTAATTGCAGTCCAATTACATTTTAATTGCATTTTAGCTTTTATTGGAGGGTAGTGAACATGTAATCATTTTGAGTAGGGTATTTAAAAGGTTGCTATGAATGTGCATAATTGATTCTGAAGAAGTCTGGTTATGTTTGCAGACAAAAGCACTTAATCCTTTTATTCATTTGTATTTCTTTGGATTATTAAAATACATATTTTTGATGTTTGAGGGTACTTCCGTTCACTTTGGTTCCGGTATTTTTCTGCTTTGTGCAAGTTTTGTTTTTTTCAGTTCTTATTTTGCTAAAAAAAAGTATCATCCAAAAGGTCCGGCCAGACCAAATAGGATTTTTTAGTGCTAAAGAAAACTGGGGACCTCAGGCCCATTTTGGCTCTAAGGAAATTGAACCAGTTTATAAAGAAAGCTAAGTTTAGCACGGTCACAATTCAGTCCATTCTACCTTTACTACACAAGGATGATTGGATGTGCACTGTAGATCTTCAGGACATGTACAATCAGATCAAAATAGACAGACAATCCAGAAGACATCTCTGCTTTTGGCTAAGAGCCAATCATTAGCAATTCAGAGCTTTGCCCTTTGGACTCACCACAGCCCCCAGGGTTATTACCAAATGCATGGTAGTAGCAGCAGCTCACTTACGACTGAAGGGATTACAGGTGTTTCCGTATATAGATGACTGGCTTCTAACCACTCCATCCAAGCATCAACTTCAGCAGGCCAGGGAATTTTCCTCCAGATTTCCAACACCTTTAGCATTATGATAAATCTCACCAAATCGAAACTTGTGCCAGTTCAGAGCCTGGAATTCATCGGGACAGTTTGACACATCTACACATTATTTCTCTCTGGAATCAGGTGCAGGCTATTCTCTTTTATTCATCTCCCCCAGCAAGATTAGTGCTTCAAGCTCTCGGACCAGTGGCAGCTGCCACAGTACTTCATCCTGTTGAGCATTTCTTTACGCAAGTTCTCCAGTGAACTCTACCTGTACATTCGTCCATTCTACTTTAAACCCTGTCTTTTTGAGTAAAGCTCACCCCTATTTGCAGGCAACACATTTGCTGGTGGATACAATCGAACAATGTTTTTCTGGGCAGACCTTTTGTACTTACAAACCCACTAGCCACAGTGACCATGGACACTTCTCAACTGGGGTGGGGGTGTCATTTCTTGGGAAGAACTGTCCAAGGCATGTGGTCCACCCAAGAGACCAAGTTGCGTATCAGTTTCCTAGAGATGAGAGCAGCCCTTCTAGCACTGCAGTCATTTCAACATGCTCTCCCCCTGGGGACTATTGCAGTTTAAACTGATTACATGACTGTAGTCTGGTACATCAACAAACAAGGAGGAACCCTATATTTGCCCCCTTTGCAGAGAAGCCATGAGGGTTTGGGAATGGGCAATCTCATCAGACCACTTTCTTATTGAGATGCACATCCCGGGGAAAGCCATCGTGCTTGCAGACAATCTAAGTGGATCCATTCTGATGCCTCACGAGTGGTCTGTCAGTCATTCAGTAGGGAACATGATCATCAGGCATTGAGAACAATCTTGCTGCACCCTTTTTGCCACTCCCCTCAACAAGTGCAGAATGTACTTCACTCTGATTTCCCCCTCAAGGGGAGTCACCAAGAGATGCTGTTCTTCACGCTTGACCCTCAGGTCTCCTTTATGCTTACCCTCCTCTTCCCCTGATTCCAGGATTTTTGCAGAAAACAAGCAGGCTGAAGAGCTTGGTAATCCTCATTGCCCCCTTCTGGCCTCGGCATGTATGGTTTCCCTCTCTACAGTCTCATCTTTGCTATCTTCTGTGGATAGTGGATCTTCTCTCTCACCCATGGGGATTCAATACCCCAGCATTTAGGCCCTCAAGTTGACTGCACGGTTTCTCCACTTTCAGTAATAGTTAGACCGTCCAGGCTTTCTTCCTCAGTTTGTGACATTGTTTTGGCTTCTTAAAAGGATTCTACCAAAAAGGTTTATAGAAGCAAATGGAAAAGGTTCTCTATTTGGGCAACAGATAAGGACATTGATCCTTTTTCTGCACCAGTTTCAACTATTCTTCAGTTTTTGACATCTATTTTCAAAGATGGTGCTAGTTTATCTATGGTTAAACTTCACTTGGCAGCAATTTCAAATTTCCATGCAGGGAATAGATCTTTTTCCTCAGCTTTCTCTAAATTATGTAAATCTTTTATGAAAGGCATTTTCTGCCAAGACCTTCAATTAAAGATTCCTCCCCACCTTGAAATCTTACTGTAGTACTTGAAGATATGACACAAGAACCCTTTGAACCTTCAGATAAATCTGACATAAAATTTCTGTGATGGAAGACAGCTTTCTTGTTAGCTCTAACTTTGACAAAAAGAATTTCTGAACTCCAGGCTCTTACGGCAAAACTCTTTACATTATTTTCCACAAAGATATGGTTGCTCTTTTTTTTTTTTTTTACCTAAGATAACTTCTAAAAATACATTAGCCAATCCATTCACTTGCCAGTTTCCTTTCTAAATTTTGCAAACAAAAGAGAGTATGTGCTACACCTCCTTGACATACACAAGCAATAACGTTTTTATCTCCACAGTGCAAAACAATTTAGAAAGTCAGACCAGCTTTTTGTATGTCTCTCCAAATCACTTAGGCAAGTCACCTTCTAAAATCACCCTAGCTAAATGGATTACAGACTGTATCTCATGGAATTACTCTACAAAAGGTATGACATTGCCAAAATCTTCCCGAGTCCACTCTAACAGGTCTATGGCTACATCATCGGCTTTTTGGTTAAATGACATTAGTGCAGCAGCCACATGGTCCAAGATTCATACCCTTTTCTCACATTACAAATTGGACATCATATCTAGAAACAGAGCCTCCTTTGGTTTGTTAGTACTCCAGAATATCCTTGAAAAGGACATCAGATTTATAAGTTATGTACTCACCATAACTAGGCATCTGTGTTGTACATTTTCATTCTTTCTTAACTCCCCTCCCATTCATTCCACATCCTTTTTGTTCTGAAAGACCTATTGGACTGTGTTTGGGACCTCCAGTTCCAGGTTTGAGCCCTATCTTTTCTATCTTCTATTTCTCTTTTTATCTCTCTTAGGAGATAGAGCACCAAACTCGATCTGAGGTAATGGGGATGGAGTGGGGCATATGGGTAGAGGGAGGAGCTTGAGAGTTCATAGGTTCATACTAGGCTATCTGCCCCGGGGCAATTATAAGCCTAGCCCGATTCTGTATGGCTTACGCCACCCCTTGATTTGAGTATACTGTGCCCTTTTTAAGGTTTAGTTTACTGTGCCTCTGTCTAATAGTGACACGGGAGTAATCCCTGGGACAAACCTACGATCCCCATCCACTTATCGAGATTCTTCTTGAAGAGATTCAGTGAGGTGCTCTGCCTTACATGAACTGGAATTCTATTCCAGAGCGAAGGGAGCCTCTGGGTTATGAACCTGTCCCTCCAGCAAGTTCTATTTATTTCTGTGCTGAGGTTCAAGTCCCTCGAGCGTGTGGCTCTAAGGGATTTAGATTTACTGAGGTGGAGCATGTCCATTAATTCTGGATTTGACATAGCTTTGTATGTCAGGCATAGATTGCCTCGAAGTAGGTGGTATGCAACGGAGTAGAGCTGGAGTTTTTTTAACCGAGCAGCATATGGCTTCTGTTTGAGACCCTTGATCCTCTTGGTGAGATACTTTTGGGGTCTTTCTAATTGCTGCAGGTGTCGGGTAAGGTACATCCCAAAAGGGGCATTGTATTCTATTATGGGCCTGATGAGGGATGAATAAAGGGGCACGATTACCTCTCTTGATCTAGCTGTGAAACCCTTCGTGATGAGGTGGGCTATGTAGAAGGTCTTTCTAACCATTTTGGCAATGTGGTTTTCAAAGGAGAGATTGCTATCAACTTCGGTCCCCAGGTCCCTAATAACTTTCTCTGTACTTAATGGGTTTCCGCCTATGTGGTGATTTGTGGGCACATTGTTTTTGCCAAAGGGTATGACTACACATTTTTTGGCATTTAGCTTTAAACCATGGCGCTGGCACCAGTTATCTGTCTCTGTGAGACCTTTTTGAAGGATGTTTGTGTCAGCTGGAGAGTTGATTATGGCGCCCAGTTTGCAGTCGTCTGCGAACTTGGTGAGCCATAGTCCTCCCACGTTTGCCTGTACCTTGGAAAAGTATATACCGAACAAGAGTGGTCCCAGGACAGAACCCTGTGGGACGCCATTTGTGACCGGTTTCGAGTCTGACATGGCTCCAGCAACTCTCACTCTGTGGGTTCTGTCTTTGAGTCAGTTTGCGACCCATCTTGTGAGAAAGGGGTTTATATTTAAGCTGGATAGCTTATCTATGATGCCCGAGTGGGGTATTGTGTCAAATGCCTTTGCAAGGTCCATATAGGCTGTGTGGACTACCTTCCCTTCATCTATGGCTTTGGTGACTGTTTCAAAGAAGTCAACCAGGTTCAAAAGGCAGGATCTGCCCTTGACAAAGCCGAACTGGGTAGGATCTAGTGTCTGTAGGTCCCCAATGTCTTTGTTTATGAGCTCCATGATTATCCTCTCCATAGCCTTGCAGACTAAGCTAGTCAGGCTTATGGGGCAATAGTTTCCAGGGTCCGTAGAGGCTCCACCTTTGTGGAGTGGGACCACTGTTGCTGTACGCCATTCTGTGGGCACATATCCTGTAGTGAGGCTGAGATTGTATAGCTGTTTTATTTGAGGGATTAGTTCCTCTTGTAGTTCATGTAGGACGCAACCTGGGACGCCATCTGGTCCCATGGAAGCAGTGTTTTTTGCTTTGGAGAGGGCAGCCTTCACCTGAGCATCTGAGATGTTTGGGAGGCAGCCCTCTGCCGGGATAGATACTTGCTCTTTTGGGGGGAGGGGGTGGAGAAGTTTGCACTGAACCTGTCTGCCAGGATATTGGCGATGTCTGTGGGTTCAGTGTATTTTTTGTCGTTTAGAATCAACTCAGAACAAGTCTGGGAGTTGCATCCCAGGTTTCTAACATAACTGAAAAAAGCCTTATGATTGTCTTTGGTGTCCTTTGCAATTTTTCTCTCGAAGCTGGCCTTGGAGGATTTTATGAGGGATCGTAATTTTTTGCTAGTACTGATCAGAGATGCCTTCCCTATTAGGGATTTTGCTCTATCATGTAGTAGCTTCCTCCTTCTGTTGTACAGTTTATTTATGGCAGGGGTCCACCAGACTGGATGCCTGCCTTTGGATGATTGGGTCTTGGTTTTGTTTGGGATAGCATGATCCATGCATTCCTGGAGATGTCCGTAGAATGCATTTATATAGGATTCTGCAGTTTGGGCTGTAGTTTGCACTGGCCCTGGGGCCTTGAAGGATTCCACTTCAGTTTTGAGAAGTGAGAAGTTCGCTTTTGAGAAGTTTTTCACTGTGGTTTTCTGGGCTGGGGGTGGGGTCGGGATGTGGACATCCAGTGAAATTAATTTATGGTCTGATCTTACCAATGAGGGATATACTTCTGGTGTGGAGCATAGTCCCCATGTTGGTAATGATCAGGTCTAGTATGTTGTCCCCTCTTGTGGGAGTGGTGACTAGTTGTTCCATAGCATTTGAGTTTATAATTTTCAGGAATCTTTGGGCTAAGGTGCTGGGGTAGTGCTTCCAGTCAATGTTTGGGTAGTTGAAGTCACCCAATATAATGTTGTTCGGAGAGATCTTCATGTTCTCCAATGTTTTCAGGAAAGCCGAATGGGATTCCTGACTTTGAGAGGGTGGTCTGTAGGATGCTATAAACTGAAAAGCAGTCTTGCCCACTGTTAGTTGCACATGGATGGTCTCTGATACTTCGTGCAATGCCACTAACCTGGAGGTGTGGATATCCTTGATAAATATGGAAACTCCCCTCCTTTTGTGGTTCGGTCCGGGTTTTGGGGCCGAAAAGCATGATATGAGGTATAGCCTGGTAGTGCTGGGGTGCTCTCTGGAGCCTTGAACCAGGTTTCTGTCACTGCACAGATATCGATGTTCTCCATACTGAGGAGAGCTTCGAGTGCGTGCATCTTGAGGTTAAGACTTCTGGCGTTTAGCAGCATTACCCTTAGTTTCTTGTTCCTTGTGCTGTCTATGGGGGTGGGTTTGACTTTTGAGCCTAGCCTAAAAAAGGCACTATGGGGGTGGCAAGAGCCTTTGCAAATATCCAAAAGCCCAATGATGACAGGTGCAAGCCGTCCCTAGCGAAGCAACGTGACTTGTCGAGCATGTCATCCCAGGCTGACAGACACTGGATCCCCTTTGAATGACACCAAAATTTTAGCCAATTGTTAAAATCAATAATTTTGTCTTTGTACTGTGGCATCATTCTAGGTGAGGGTAAGATGCTGCTCAAAGTCAGGGTCATACCAGCCTGGGTTACACAGAGAGCTCCTCTATGTCTCTTTTCATGTAGTCCAGGGAGGTACATCTCAGGTCATTCACACCAGCATGTACAATGACTGAGTCATATTTGTATTTGCTTTGGAGTGACCTGAGTGCTTGCATTATGTGTCGGATCCTAGCACCCAACAGGCAGCTCACTGTGACCTTCTCTTTATTCAGCCTGGTGAGCGGGACGTCAGTGTGTCTGACAATAGAGTCACCTATAACAAGAGTATCAGGTGTGTTATTCAGCCTTAAGGGATATGGCTGCTTGGCACACTGACTTTGTGGGTTATGTGTTGTGTGTGTTTTGTTTTGAGGTAGCATTTGCTTGGATGTCTGCTTTGGAGGTCTCTGTTGCTTAGGTAGATTTTTATTTAGAGCCTCCGAGTATGTTTTTGTGTATTTATGTTTGGTTCGCTGATGTGGTGGGACTATGTGATACTGAAATTGTGTTGTGTGAGGTTACCTTCTCCTCCTGACTGGTTACACCAGTTTTGAGATGAGAGAGCTCAGCCTCCAGTTTAGCTAAATAGTTGCATCTCTCACATATATTTGAACCTGTTTGGAGGAGGAGAGGGTTGTCCATGTACATGAGACAGTTGTAACATTGCCTCAAAATTCCCTGATTCACCAGCTGGACTGGAGAGGAAACCATTGACTGACCTTTGGACCTGCTAGAGTAATAGGGGAAACTGAATTTAAGACAGACCAATAGAGGACAGGGTAATCGTAGAGAGTATAAGAGTAAGTAATGCTTATGGTTTAATAGTGCTAACTTGTAGGATTACTTAATTGGACCAGTGAAGGGCCTTAGAATGAGAATATGGTGTTTAAATTGAGAGATAGAGCAGTTCTAAGGGAAAAAGTGAAGAGCAGACTTTGTGGAGCCAGGAACAGTTTAAACCCAATTAGGCGGCGCTGCCCGCTGTTGCGCTATGCTCAAAAACACGCAAAACCGCGCAAAAGAGGGTTTTAAGAGAGGAAGATGAAGGAGTTGGATTCCAAGAGTGTAGTATGTAGCTGAATCAGATCCGAGGATCAGATCTGAACCCATAAGTGAGGAAGAATGAAAATGGACAACACAGATGCCTAGTTATGGTGAGTATATAACATAATTAATTTGAGTTGGGTTAGTTTAAGGACATAGTAAAGGAGAGGGCTTATTCAAAGGCTTACTTTCAAATTCAAAGGTTCATAGTAGGTTTTAATGACATTCAGGCCCCAAGGCTACCAAAGAAAATGCATATTCTTACAGCTGAAGTTATATTTATGGTCCCCTCCCCATCTGTCTAATAAAAATTGATATTGCATAATGTTTCTCAAACTTCCAATGTATGTTGGAAGGTAATTCCATAATGACAAAGATGAGCTGGTAAATAATGCTGTCCCTCTTTACTGACTTAAGAAAGATCTTCCAGTTGTGACCAACAGAAAAGCAATTTCTAAGGTTTTCTTTTTGTGGAGCCCTTAATGCTTTGTCTTAAAGTGTTTAATTGTTAAACACAGCTTTGTCCTGGTTACAATTATCTGTAGTCTCTAAGAATTAATCTCTTATAGCCATTTGCTGTATAATAGGTTAGCAGAACTGTGTAGCTCAGTCGTATATAGTCCTTAAATACCAAATCATCATCTGCACCTAGATGAATATAGATATACATTTGGAAGCATAAGACAGCAGTATACCTCGGTTCCATTGGAAATGCAGATCATTGGGGCTTGCTCTTTCTTCCAGTGCTACAGAGACCTTGGAGATGATTCATGTAAGTAACATGGTGGATGCAAAGCATGCCATATGGGGTGGAGAGAAGCACAGCCCCCACCTTGTAAAAGTACCTGCCTTACTTTTTTGAGAGTAAACATTTTGATTTATTGTGCATCTTTTGGGAGAAAGCACACAAAGGTTCACAAATCCAGTATATTACCTTACCACTGTTCCCTTTTTACTGCTCTTAATTTTCTTTGTGACAAATTTTCCCTGGAATATACAGTCGTACTACTACTAGACAGTAAGATGACAACAGACATTTCAGGTTAAGTTTATTGTACAGGAGGGATTCATTCTGTATAGTTGAAATGTTTCTCTTTGAATTGCTGAGGGAAGCAAACTCTCATATACTTGGAATCTGTTTCATATCACCGATGAAGATTGTAAACTGTGTATTAATGCTGTCTGATAAAAATAATGGCTGTTCTGTTATCCTGTGTTTTGGATGCTGTATTTTGTGCCTTTTTCTCAAAGCATACATTCACTTTGCAACACCTGACAGCACATATCACGTGTCTCATAGTGAGCTGGTATTTAATGATTTTTGTGTCGTCTTTGTATATAAAAGCACTCATGGTTAAAATCAAAAACTGAAACAATACAAATTTTTTTTTTAAATAAGTTTTATTGAAAGCATTTCTGAAAAAATACAATTAATAACAAAAAACTAGACATATTTTATGATGGAATAGATAAAACAACATTAATGTAAAAGATAAAAAAAGACTGAACTATGTACACAGATGTTCACTTAATTATAGACAAATTTAATTAAAACAGGTGAATAAAACTGGTTAATACATTTCTGTTATTAATTTTCTAATAGTTCAGTTATATTCATCCATTGATTATATACCCCCTGTATTCCTAGAAGATCTAGATTTGATTGTCATTGATTCTAGCTTGGATACTTCCAAGAGAAGACCTTTAAAGTTTTGAAAAGAGGGAATTTGTGATGATTTCCAATTTCTTGTAGCTTTTTTCCTGGCTATGGATAGTACAGACCAAAGAAGCATATATTTACTTAGTTTTACACGAGGGGGGTTGGGGAATTAAATAAAACTAATGATTTATTAAGTAAAAAGTTATCAGTAAATATTGCTTGCAAGCAAGTATTAATATCTTCCCAGAATTATTTCATATGTAAACAGTCATAGAAAATATGGGCCTAATCAGCATTCTGTACCTTCATACATCTCCTTTATATATCTTATTTATATTATGTGGAGTAATGAAAGATCTGTTCAAAAATCTCCATGTAAGTGATGAAGCAGTTTTACCTGCTGAGTGAAGAAAATTTGATTTATCTTCATCTGAAGGATTACGTTTATTAATGTCAGAAAAATATTTCCAATAATTTTCTGGGAATATATCTAGATCTGTTTTACTAGTTTTATATATATCTGACCAGCTATTTTTAATTAAGCTATTTTTGTTGAGTAAAAGTGATCAGGTACTGTATAAGTTTGGGAATTACATTTTTAACTGATGAAGGTAGTAATTCAAATTTATTTTTGATATAATTTCTAGCTTCTTGTAATTCACGCCATAAAGACAAATCAAGATCATTTTCTTCCAACAAAGTATTAATTGATTGCAATTCATTATTTTTTTAACATTTGATGCCAATAAATCAAATGTTTCTGTTGTTTTATGAAAATTAATAGAGAAGATAACCCCCTGTGTGTATGCAATGGGGAAAGTAAGGAATAACCAACTTTCATATGATTGAAACCTAAGAATAAAGTTTTAAAATGATTTTAAAATAATGTTAATATAGTTTGAAATAAAATTTTGTGTGGGACTAAGAGAAAGATATTCCTTCAGATTCCATATGAAAGTGTTATTTACTAGATTTAGTTTAAAGAGATTATTTAAAATTTGTGATGAAGAAAATACAATCTTTCCATTTTGCTGAGTATTTACTATCTATAAGGTATAAAATAGTTTTAATAACTGAGGAAAATGAATACAGTTCCAGATTTGGCAATGCAATACCATCATTATTCTAGCTGTACATATATATTAAAGAGATCCTTGGTTTAATTGGGAACCAAAGAAAATTTTTAATCATAGTGTTAATTTTTTTAATTATTGTATAAGGTGGAGGAATAGAAATAGATTGTACTATGTATAAGATTTTTGATAGAAGTATTATTTTTATAATTGATAATTTCTCCTCTATTGAGAATTTTATTTTCAACCATTTCTGTATTAGTTTATCTATTTCTGTTAAACTATTATCAAAGTTCAGTTTTTGAATTTCTTTTATATTTTTGGTAATAATTATACCTAAATACTTTATTTGCTGGGATTGTGGCATGCATTTTTCAAATTCAGTTTGAATATTGTATTTATCTGGGCCAGTTAACAATATTTGTGTTTTGTTGTGGTTAAATTCTCAACCTGAGTTTTTTGGAAATAATCTATATAATTAAATAATTCTTGAATTGTTCGATTTTTACCCCCCAGAGTAATCAGAATGTCATCTGCAAACATTTAATCTTTGAAGAATTATTAAAACTCATTTCAAAACCTTTAATATTACTATTTTCTCTGATCAAGTTTGCCCAAGGCTCTATAACTAAAGTAAATAAAAGAGGGGATAAAGGACAGCCTTGTTTAGTGCCTTCAGTAATAGGTATGGACTGTGATATATTAGAACCAGTTTTAACATAAGCAAGAGAGCCTGAATATAACTGGGTGATGAGTTTTATAAAAATTATTTGAAAACCTAAGTTCCTGAAGAAGAATGAAACGGTAATCCCAACTGACTGTGTCAAAGGCACAATTTATATCTAATCTAACTATAGCTAGGTTGTTTTTAGGTATTTAATTGATTCAGTAAAGGTTATTATTCATTTAATGTTATCATAAGCTTTTCTTTTTGTTATGAAACCTGTTTGGTCTTCATCCACTAGGTTAGTAAGGAAATTCTTAAGCCTCTTTGCATATATGGACATAAACATTTTATAATCCGTGTTTAATAACAATATAGGTCTATATGAACTACATTTTGCAGGGTCTTTATCAGATTTTTAAATGGGAGAAATAAATGTTTATTTCCATGATGGAGGGATGGTATTATTAATTTGTATGGTATTAAAAATTAAAAGTAACAATGTAATAGCTTCATTCAATAGAATTTTGTAGATTTCTGGAATATTACCATCGTTACCAGGTGCTTTATTTTGTTTGAGTGTATTAATTTGTACTTGGATGTCTTTTAATGTAATTTGTCTGTCCAATAATATAGTTTGTTCTTCTGTTAATCTTTTTTTAGAGAGTTTATTAATAAAACCGTGAATATCTTTCTTTGGATTTATCAGAGCAGAAGATTGGTTAAGTTTAAGGAAATATTCTCCAAATTCAATTAATATGTTACTTATATCAGATACCTTTTTTCTTTTGAGGTGAATATATTTCTTTAATGTGGTTAAATTTGTTTAATCTTTTAACTTTGTTGGCTAAAATATTCAAAGATCTGGGGTTAATTGAAAAGTTAATAAACTTATTTTTTTTCTAGACTAATCATAGTTTTATGGTTTAAAATCTCAAGGTATTTCTTATTTAAAGATTTTAATTCATCTAGTTTGGATTTTTCATGTTGATTTTTTTGAAAACTTGAGGTTCAAAATGTCAAGTTTAGCTTGTATCTCCTTTAAATCTTTATCCCACAAAAGTCTTTTTTGTACCAATCTGTTATTCTACCATATAGGTATGCCTTCATTGCATCCCAGATGAAAATTTCAGGTGTATTAATGTTAGAATTAAATTCTAAGAAACTATGTACTTCTAGTATGAAGGTGTTAACATATTTTAACTTAGTGATGTATGCTGGTACACGTTTTATCTGGACTTTGGTACATGCATAAATATATATATATATATATATATATATATATATATATATATATATATATAAGGTTATTGAATTGTGATCTGAAAAGGAACATGTAATAACTTTTACAATACTTAAAGAATCTGTTAAACTGTTAGAAATAAAAATTCAATCTATTCTAGAGAATGTATTGTGTCTGTGTGAAAAGAATGTATAAAATAAAGATTTAGGGTCTGCATAATTATTAATATCGTTCAATAAGAAGGAATTTGAAAATTCTTTTAGTAATCTGGCTGAGCTCAAAATTCTTCTTTTACCATTAGAAGTAGAGTCTGAGCTATCAAAAATGCAGTTAAAATTGCCAGCTAATACAACATTGCCCTTAGAAAATGGAGTTAATATGATCTATATGTTGTTGTGCTGAGCTCTGTCCAAGGTCAGGAATCCAGTACATGTTAATAAGAGTAAAAATTAAGTTATTAAATTCTATCACAATAGACTACCAATACCCTTATTATCTTTGTATGAGTCTATTCTTTTAGGTAGTGGTAATTTATTATTCCAGAGTATTACAACACCTCTTTTTTGAGTGTGCTCAGAACTAGTGACTATTGAAAAAAATTTAGATTCTAATTTGGAAACATCACCCTCAATCAAATGAGTTTCTTGCAAAAAGACTAACTGTGAGTTATTTAACTGAAGATACTTGTTTAAAGATCTTCTCTTACATTGGGTTATTTAATCTATTTATGTTAATGGAAATACAATGTAAAGCTACCATGTTTTGTGTGTATTGGGGTTTAACAGATACTGATTAAAACTTTTAATTAACTTTATTAGATAATATTAGAAAAATGTATGGGGATACAGCAATATATAGAGCATGAAACATAGATAAAACATTTTAAATTAAAATTACATGAATAATATTCTACTATACTTGTTTTAGTTTTTCTTTTCGGCTTTTCTCGGTTAGGGGTCGCCACAGCGGAACTCCGGTCCGCTAATGATTGGCAGTAGATTTTTATGGTGCCGAGTTGCCAACCAGACCTTCAGTGAAGGCATGCCCACTCATGCATGTATTTCAGAGGCCACTTGACCATGGGGAGGACATGCAGACTCTACACAGAAGGCACTCCAGCCGAGAATCAAACAGGAGAACCTCTTGCTGTGAGGCAACAAAGCTACCGCTGTACCACCACAGCGTATACTATATTTGTTTTAATGAACATCAAAAAAAAAATATTAACAAAAAGTAATTACAGAATCTTATAACATTAAAACCTTCTAAAACCCACCTGGAGTTATAAACTCCTAATTTGAGTGACATTAATCACCCAAATTAACAAACCAACTAGCACCATATTTCTATCAAGTTCCACCTAAGTATGATTTATTTTATAATTAAAAAAACATGGCTTATAAATAATAATGGCTGCATTATGTAAAAGAAAAAAACTCAACATATATTCTTTAAAATTCTAGAGTTATAACATTTGTAAATACAAAAAGCCTACACTGCTTTAGAAGTCACTGTAACCATCTCACTACAAAAAATGCTTCACTTGACAGATAAAAAAGTATATCATGGTTATTAACAAGCATGTAAAAAGTAACTGTATAAAAATATGTAACTAGATTTACCTTTTGTTTCTTAAGTTAACTTTTTATAACCCAAAATTATATTTAACCATTCATTAATGAAGAATAATGTAATATTTTAGTGGATATAATATATATATATATATATATATATATATATATATATATATATATATATATATATATATATATATATATATATATATCTCAGCTAAAAATCAATCTAAAGTGAATGTATTATTTAAAATTATAGTTTAAAATATAGCAAATAAATAGCACTTCACAAACCATCAACTGGAGTTATACCCACATTTAAATCTATAGCAGAGAAACAACAAGACTCTTGCAGATCTAACATAAGTATTAAGATACAAATGACTAGAGTATCATTGTACTATAGCTTTATAATGTGGTGAATGCAAAATGTAACCAGCATAACTTATGAACTTTAAGCATATTACAAAAGTTACAACAAACTAAATGTCATCATTCCCACTAGTCATTAAAGCATGTCATTTCATAAATATATATCAGGAGAACATGAAAGGAAACTTATATAAGTAATATTGCTTTAAAGTAACTTGATGTCAACCATTAGATGAAATGTATCCTTGCTTCAAAAACAAGTCTCTAATAATGTGTAAGCATTTTTAAATAATCTGCTATATAGGTGTTTTACAACTGCAAATTCTAAACCTTAGTACATGTGTGATGACCATGCCCTGGCCCAGCAATCAAGGAGCCTCAATCCTCACCACTAATACCAGGGAGGGTGTCTCACATAAGAGGAAAGGATATCAAATACACACAGTAAAGTACAATTTCCCTTAAGTGCACACAGAGATCACAGTCAGTCTGGGGCTGGTTGCTCCCTTGCTCTCCAGGTCCCCAATAAGACTCCCCACTGGCACAGCTATAGGGTCCAGATCTCAGCCTAGCTGGCAAGCTAACCTCCAGTACCCTCTCTGCCCCACCAGTGCTTCGTGTCCCTGTCCAGGTAGCTGATATTTGAGATAAGTATTTATACAACTTCACAGACACTCCTGGGAAAGGTTGACACATATTCTCCAGCTGTGCCCCTTTACCCAGACTATACGATAGTAATTTCTGCCACCACCAGCTAATACTTATCAGCTACCCAAAGGTCCTTGAAAGGGTGTCCAATTATTACTGTGCAGTAATATTATCCAATTGGTAATGTGACTATTCAGTCTAACACTTATTAGAGTAGCTTATTACAATAAACTCTATAAATATACAATGTACTCTAGAGCTTACTTATCTCTACACAAACCACCCACAGGTAAAAGGTTTTAAAAATATTTAATAATAAATAATTAAAAACACAAGACAATACTACTACACCAGAGTGATATCTAAGAGTTCAGAGATCACACAGAAACTTAAAACAATACAGTATGAAAGTTCAGATATAACAGAAAAACACTTGTCTAACTTTCTAATCTTTAGCTATTCTTAAGAGAAAACACAGTGCTACAATCCTGCTTACATACATATAGAGCATAAGCAGTGCTGGGGTTGATGGTCCAAGACAAAATGCTTACAGTCTCTCTCAACAATAGTTTTTAAACTCACTAACAAACAGCCCTGCTATGGCCCTCCCATATTAAATCAATTTGACACTTAGGTTTTCCCAGTATACACATTACATCATTTTGACACTTAGTCTGGAGTTACCAGGCCAACAGACTGCATTATTTAGCAATCTAAAACCTGCTCAGGAAACTGCAACAATAAAAGACATTTCACATGTACACCCTAACAATTATTCCTTAAGTTAAGACAATAGAAAGAATGTGTTCAGCCAGCCGCTTCAGCACCACTATTTAGATAATTTTACTTCAAAGAACATTTTAAATGCTTGGCTTAGTTTTCCTTCCAGCAGATGGAAATGTTACTACAATATTGAAGTTCACATTTTACAGTGTTTTCTTTCATTTAAGAACACAGGCCTGTATTTTACATTTATTTTAGAAGGGGAAATCAGTGTACATCTTGCCATTTAGTCCAAATATTAGAAGGATACAGATACTGCATCTAAAAGCGTCCTTCGAGCTGGAGATGATGTCATGCTGTTCAGTGAGATAGTTCAAAGGTGCATGAGCCCATTTCACCGAGCCGTAATTATTTCAAACAGCTTCGAGAATTTCAACAGGAAGTTATAGGCTGAGGAAACAACATCTGAGAGCTTCTACTGTCTTGAGAGCCTCTCGAGACACTCCATGGACACTCTGAAGCCTTTTTCTTTAAGCGAAAGTATTGAGGGGGAAAAAAAGAGAAGAAACAAGAAACCGGTTTTGGAACTACCATGTCTCTAGGTCTATTACAAGCCCAAAATTACCAACAAACAGGGCTAAATCAGTGTAAAGCAGCATCAAGCAAAGTAACATCCAAAAAAAATCATTAGTCCCAAACCAACGACAACATCATAAAACAATGAAAGAATACGCTTCTCAGTACTACAGATAAGCAGTCACACTTGATTTGTTTAACTAAGACAGGCAATCAAGTAAAGACATGGCAGTGAGTTAACAGAAAAAATCACTAACAGTGTATCTGTCACACAATTCCCATAACCATTCAGAGAAACATAAGTAGAACTATGAACAAAAAAGCATAAAGACTATGTGAAAGCAAATTTAAAACCATTGGTATATATACTAGTATAACAAAACAAAGAGAAGACAGTAAAGGGAACATTTAATATACAGCTATATTATTATATAGCAACTTAGTATCAGTGAGAGAAGACAAAATTAAACTAGTGCATTCATTGCAATCAAAAGCATATGTGAGCTAGAGACAATAATCAGATTTTTTTCTTTTTAGTAAATAAAATATATTGTAAAGTAAGTTTATAAAGGATATAGACTATATGAATTTTTAGAAATAGCTAAGGCTAAAAAAACTAAATACTGTTAATAACGTTATAGAATAATACAAGAAGCTAATAACTATTATAAATCAATAGAAACACAAGCTAAAACCACAATACAATAAATAATATAACAACAATCATCTGTTGAACCATTGTAATTATCCTTGACTACTGGGTCATGAGAAAAATCATTTGTGTGAGAGAAAAAAAAAATAAAGGAATATAAATTCCTTGCTGTAGGAAATTATTTTTTGAGCTTCTTCTTATACTGTACTATTTTCCATGTGACATTTTTAGCTAATCTTTTAAGACTTGAACTAGCCCAGTCCATTTCATCTATTTTTTCCAGAATCTTGTTAGACTTTATATATTTGATAGCTGTATCTAGTTCCTCAAACATCTTTGGGCAATCTTGAAGGAAGATTTTTAACCTTGCAGGGAAAAGCAGGTGAGACTTATTTGTGCTTTTTTAAGCTTTTTAAGTAATGGTAAAAATTGCTTCTTTTTAGTTATAACAGTAGAGTAGCATTTATCAAAATGAATGATGCTATCTCTGTATTTAATTGGTTACTTAGACCACGCAGTATTCGGGACTATATCTTTATCATGGGTTGGTAGAATTTTAACAGTGACTGATTTTGTGGAATTACTTTTGGTATTTTTGGATGTCGATAATGACCTGTGGGCTCTTTCTGTACCAAAAGAAAATGCCTCAGGTAGCTGTAAAAATTCAGGAATCCATGAAGTTAAACATTTCTCCATATTATTTTCTTCTAGATTGTCTGGCAGCCCAAAGATTTTAATGTTATTTCTTCGATATCTGTTTTCTAGATCATCTATTTTTGTTTGGAGCAGGGTATTTTGCTTTAGAAGAAATTCTAAGTTATGTTAATTTTGTTGTATTCTTCTGTCCATGTCATTTAGATATGTTTCAATACCAGTAATTTGCTTCTTCTGCTGCTAAAGGTCTTGATGTAAAATCTCCATTTGTTGAGAAGTATTTTCTTTAAAAGCATCAGTCTTCATGTCCATTTTGTCATTTTTTTGTTGATAGTTCCTATATAGTGATTAAAAGAGTTTGAAACTCTTGATGTTAAGTTGTCAATCTCGCCTTCATTCTTGCTTGATGGGTTTCGAGAACTCCTTTTACCAGCTCGAGGCAGCCCCATATCCCATGATGCAAGGCAGTAAGTACCCAGATCTGAGGTCTTCTTTTTACCAGCTCCTGGTAAGTTGTTTCACTTTGTGATTTTCAAGCCCCTTTTTAGTCAAAACTAATTTTTATATAGTTTAAATTTAATTTCTATCCCTTCCTGACAGAAATACCCTGTCTTTTTGAATTTGTTCTTAGTTATCCCTATCCCATCCCCCCCTGTTAGGGTGTGTGTGTGTGGTGTTTTTTATAGAATACCTTTTGGTATTTTGTGTAATTTAATTTTATTTTGACTGGTGTGTGTGTGTTTTGTGTGTCGGCACCATGTCAAAGGAGAGGGTTTCAGGTTTTAAGAAGTGTGACTCGTGCTGTCAGAAAATGTCTCTGACAGACGGTCACACTTCTTGCCTATTGTCTGGGCCCTCTTCACCTGCAGGACTCCTGTGCTATTTGTCACTCCTTCAGCCAGAGAGTCCTGCAGGAGAGACAACAAACTGGTTCTTAGGGGCCTTCTTAGGGCTCTCCACGAAACCAGCAAGAGTTTCCAAGGCCCAGGCTTCTGTTTCTAAGCCTGCGGCCTCTCGGCTGGAGCCGATTCTGGCGGTGCGAAACTGTCGACACCCATGTGGCACAGGCATCGGTGTCAACACCGTTACTTTGGTGGCTGTATGCTGGAGCCGATACATCGGCGTTCTGTCGGCTCGAAATCGGCTCCGACAGGATCCGTAGTGTCGGCTCCGATGGCTCATTCCAGGAAGAGGTCGAGGTCTCCTTCCTTGGAGCCGATACTTTTCGGCTTCACCTCTTCTGTCGATCTTCAAGGTCATCCAGGTTGTCTGACCATGACCTAGAGAGTGGTCAGCAGATTGCTCAAGTCACAGGTACTGGCCCAAATGCTTCACAGTCCGTCTCAGCAGGCGACTGTGGGTCCA
Organism: Protopterus annectens; assembly: GCF_019279795.1. Lineage (NCBI taxonomy): Eukaryota > Metazoa > Chordata > Ceratodontiformes > Protopteridae > Protopterus > Protopterus annectens. Next base: position 360,587,108 of record NC_056750.1, on the reverse strand, counting down.
CACCCGTTACAGTTCCTCCTTTAACTCTACCCCAGAGCTTGGAGTTGGAGTCTTGGCATAGTTACTGCTACGGCTGGAGGGCGGATACCCCCTTCTGTTCCTTCAGCCTCTACTCTTATCTCCTCTTCCTGGTCGGGCTTCCATGGTCTCCTCCGAGGTGAGTGGCATCCCTTGGAGCCTCGGCCTTGGTGAGCTCGGCTCCGACATCTGCCTCGGATGCTTCCCTTCGGTGGTCCCTGGGTTCCTAGCTCTTGCGGGTTCTCTCGGACCTGCCTGGGATGATGAGTGTACTGGCCACTGGTATCAGTCAGCAGTCTCTTCCGTAGCTCCTCCCTCTATTGTACCTGTTGACATCTCTGCCACTTCTCTTGCTACAGGACCCAGAGATCCTCCGCCTCAGGTTTCCCCATTGGGAATTTCCCCTCTTCCGAGGATTCTCCTGATGTTTGGAGATCCTCCTAGGAAAGACTTGTAAGAGGAAGCATGTAGACTCCCCGAGTCTGTCACGTCGGATACTGACTTTGATGAGTCAGAGGCCCCTCTGAGGATGTCTCCTTTTCAGACATCCTAGAACTTCTGAAACAGAGGGAAACTGGCCCACCAACAATCCCTCTGAGGATGAGTCAGTATACCTAGGCGTTTGGATCTCGGCCCTCCACCTCCTGGGTGTCTCCGCCTTCGACCCCTTATGCAGGTGATTGCGGCGTGGACAGCTCCTGATTCTGTAGAGCCAGTCCCTAGGAGGCCTTCTAAATTTATCACTGCCCTAGTGACAAACAATTCCTTACCAAGGGTGTTCCGCTGATGCCATGGTGGTGGCTAAGGAACTTGCAGATCCTTCGTGCCCGTCCATCCTCCTAATAAGGACTCTAGGACCATGGATAGCGGATGTTTTCCTCAGCGACCTTTGCTATGCTGAATTATCTTTGTCACTTCACCAGACTCCAGAGATATCCTGAAGGAGCTGGGAGAAGTAGTTCAGGATCCTACAGCTGCAGGGGCTCAAGAAAAGATTGCCTAGGAACCCTCAATTCCATTGCTAACTCCTCCATGCGGCTAATATCTTATGCTGCGGATGGTGCCGCAGGCACAGGTGTGGCTCTTAGGCGCCAAGCCTGGATGCGGCTATGTGATTTCTTGGATCCCTTTAAGGCGTCCTTCACAAATTCTCCCTTTGATGGGTCAGCTTTGTTTGGCCCTCAGGTGAAGGAGACCTTGACCAGGTGTGAGCAGGACGGCAAGACTCTTTCTGCTGTTGGAGTCCGTTTTCCACCCCTTCTAGGCCTTATCCCAAAGGACAGAAGGGTGGTAGAATGGTTCCGTAAATCCCAAGGAGTCACGCCGATTCACGTGGTCAGTTTACCCCTAGAGGCAGAGGGTAGTAACAACAACAGAGGCTCTAGAGGCAGAGGGGTCCAAAAACCAGGAAACAGGAGCCTCTCTCTGATAAGCCCTTTCAGCATCCCTGAGGTGTTGCCCGGCTGTCCCTCCTTGGAGGCAGTCGGGAAGATATCACTGTACCCAGAAGCCTGGCATTCCCTCACTCAAGACAGATGGGTACAGTCGATCATATCCAAGGGTTACATTATTCCTTTCGAGGAAAGTCCCTTCCCTCAAGTTCCATTCCAGACATACCACCGGTCTAAGGGACATTGCAGAGTTAGAAATCGCAAAACTACTGCAAAAGAGCCATTCAGCCAGTTACAATAGACCATTCAGAGCCGGAATCTACTCAAGGTTCTTTTGGTCCCCAAAAGGGGAGACTGGAGACCAATATTGGATCTCAGCAGACTCAACAAGTCTGTCAGGAAGACAAGATTCGAATGGTCACTCTTCAGTCAATTCTGCCCTTCTTACAGAAGGACAACTGGATGTGCTCAATAGATCTTCAGGATTATCACATCAAAATTCACAGGCGCTCCAGGAGATTTCTCCGCTTTCGGCTGGGGTCCAGTCATTTCAGTTCAGAGCCCTGCCCTTTGGTCTCACTACAGCCCCAGAGTGTTCACCAAATGCATGGCAGTGGTCACGGCTCACCTGAGGCGTCAAGGATTCCAGGTGTTTCCATATCTAGGCGACTGGCTCCTATCAGCCACCACCAGGCATCAGCTTATACAAGCCAGGGATTACACAATAGACCTTTGTTCTCATTTGGGCATCTCAGTCAACTTGAAAAGTCATCCTTATCGCCCTGCCAGTCTATTACCTTCATAGGCGAAACTTAAACACTGTTAGGATGTCAGCTACCCTTACAGAACAAAGAGTTTCAGACATTCAGACTCATGTCAGGATCATTCTGGCCAGCAAGAAAGTACAGGCCAGAATGGTTCTAAAAGTATTAGGTCTCATGGCTGCGGCCATTACTCTTCTTCCCTGGCTCGATTCTACATGCGCCTCCTTCAGTGGATGCTGTTCACACAGTGGTCATACCAGCAACTCCCAATCGTCACCAGATTCTGGTGACACAAACATGCAAAGAACATCTTGCTTGGTGGATCACATCGTCTCAGGTTCACCAAGGCAGATGCTTTGTACCTCCGTCCCGATAGCCACTGTCACCACGGATGCCTCCCTGATCGGGTGGGGGTCATTATCAGGGCAGGATGGTTCATGGGGCGTGGCAACCGTTCGAGTACCATCTGCACATAAATGTCCTGGAGATGAGAGCAGTGCTTTTAACGTTGCAAGCCCTCAACGACTTTCTTCCCGTAGGGACAATTGCAGTCCACACAGACAACATGTCTGTAGTTTGCTATACCAACAAGCAGGGCGGAACCAAGTCCTACCCCTTGTGTGCTCAGACTATGGCAATGGGCGATCTCCTCTCATCGGTTTCTGGTAGCAGCATATCCCTGGGAAAACCAACATTATAGCGGACAGATTGAGCAGAGCTATTCTCATGCCTCACGAGTGGTCTCTCAAGCAATCCATAGCGGAAGAGATTTTTCTGGAATGGGGTCGTCCATGTTGCGATCTTTTGCTACTCCCCAAAACAGCAAATGTCCAGACTTCTTCAGCCTCTTCCCTCTATCAGGCCATCCCCCCAGAGGCGCTCTGACCCAGGATTGGCCCCAGGGACTTCTTTATGCCCCCCTTTTCCTCTGATCCCTCAGGTGATCCAGAAAGCTACCGTTTTGAGAGCCAAATTGATTCTCATTGCCCCTTACTGGCCTCGACAAGTTTGGTTCCCGTTCCTCCATCATCACCTTTTGGTGCAGCCGTGGCATCTGGACCCAGTGCCAGATCTACTGATTCACCAATCCGGTCAGCTGCGGTCACTCACTTCTCTCAACCTCACATCATGCTTGCTCCACTTCCTTCCCTAGCCAGGCTTCCTTTGAGCTCTAACCCCGTTAGAGATATCATAGTAACTTCACTAAAATCCTCTACCAGGAGGATTTACACAAGCAAATGGAAGCGTTTCTCTTATTGGGCTAAGGCCCAAAATATTGATCCTTTACTGCCCCTGTTCAGGCAGTTCTGGACTTCTTAGCAGAGATTTTTCATGCAGGCTCCTCTTCTTCCACAGTCAGAGTTCAGTTGGCTGCTATTTCTAATTTTCATGTTGGGATAGCAGATCATAATATTATGTCCCATAGGCTCTGCAGGGCCTTCTTGAAAGGAATTTTCCTACTAAAGCCTCCAATCAGGAATCCTCCTCCTCAGTGGGATCTAAATTTAGTGCTGACATCCTTGATTCTTCCCCTTGAGCCAGCTGTTTCTTGTTCCCTGAAATATCTTTCTTGGAAAACTTTATTCCTAGTGGCTATTACATCTGCCAGGAGGGTGTCTGAACTTCATGCTCTTTCGGTTCGACCCCTATTTGATTTTCACAAAGACAGAGTATCTTTGAGAACTAATCCATCATTTTACCTAAGGTCGCTTCAAAAACAATCTGAATCAATCCATTGATCTCCTGTATTTTTCCTAACTATTCAGATAGAGCTGAACAAAAGCTACATTATCTTGGCGTCCACCGTCAGCTTAGATATTATTTGGACAGAACAAAAAATTTAGGAAATCTGATCAACTTTTTGTTTCCTATGCGGATAATAAAAAGGCCTTCCTGTTTCTAAAGTGACTTTGTCCAGATGGCTTTCTTGGTCATCACTGAAATTTATACGATCAGGGGAAAACAGCTGTGCTCAAAACCTAAAGCACATTCAACTAGGAGTTTAGCTACTTCTACAGCTTTTCAAGCTAGACTGCCTTTGGACACTATTTGTGCAGCGGCCACTTGGGCCACTCCTCACACTGTTTCCCATTACAAATTGGACTTGGCCTCCAGGGACAGAGCCAGTTTTGGCTCTACAGTCCTCAAGAGTTTGTTCCATTGAGCCACCCAGGATAGAGGTGCTGGGGGCGGTCCCATCAAGCAAGAATGAAGGCGAGATTGACAACTTAACATTAAGAAGTTATGTACCTACCATAACGTTCCATGTTAGTTGTCTTCTCTCGCCTTCTTTCTTGCGACCCTCCCTCCTTCCCCCTGGCCTGGACAGACCTTGTATAAGAAACTATTATGCTAAAGACCATTCAAACCTGGTCCTTTTTCCATCTGTAAGTTTCTTCTTCCTTTGGGAAGTATTTTATGCTTGGTGTTATTGCCCTTTGTCAACAAACGAGATCTGGGTACTTACTGCCTTGCATCATGGGATATGGGGCTGCCTCGAGCTGGTAAAAGGAGTTCTCGAGCTAAAGCAAGTGCCGAGTCGGAGCCGAGGATCGGCTCCGAACCCATCAAGCAAGAAAGAAGGCGAGAGAAGACAACTAACATGGAACGTTATGGTAGGTACATAACTTCTTATTTTATTGCTGAATCCTGATGAGAGGCTTTGGTGAAGCTCATGTTGGTATCAAATGCCAGAAACTAGTCTCTCAATTTTTGACAGGAAAAATTATAAAAACTTAAAACATATTATAATACTAACTCACTAGACTATTGAAAAAAAACAAATATGCAAAAAAATATTTTTTAGTTAGTTAAAATAAAAAAAAATCCTGTCGTAAAAGATACGATAAGACAGAGCTGAAAGAAAGTGCTGCTACTCAAGGCTCATCCTTGGCCACACCCCAATACTAATTTCTTGAACTCTAATCATATTAGTGACTTATGAAGAGCTCAGTTTCTCTCATAGTATTAGGAACCCAAAACTCTTAAAAAAATTAAACCAACAAATGACTTGGAACATGATGTGTGTGTACTGCACTTCACTTTGAGTTGGAAAATGAACACTCTAACATTTACTGGATAGTGCATGAATGCCGCTACAGTTACACCACATCATAGAGTGATGATGTGTATAAATTGCACAGCCAGGCATGCTACTCATACCTCTCAACCTGTAAGCTAAAGAAATCCGTTCTGAGCCAAAATTAATGGGGGGACAAAGGCCCAAAAATAGGGATAATTTTTAACTACTGATCTTATAAACTTAGTCCAAATTTTTTGAAAGATATGAAGTCTGAAACTCAAATGCATGCCATTATTTACTAACTTCAGTCCTTAGTTGATTTACCAAAAAACCACTAATTTTATGAGGAACAGACCAAAATATGAAGCAAAAATCTGAACAGTTGAGAGGTATGATGCTACTGTAATTGGGCTAACTTACTTCTTTTCTTTTGTATTTGTAAAGCACATATAACATACATGGCATTATGTTTCTATGATATGCTGTAATGTTACCATGTAGTAACTTCTGGTGGTACTTATGGATACACAGCTGGGTGAAGTATTTAAATGAATATCATAAGAAACTGTGCATCTAACAAGAACTTCTTTCTATTGCAAGTGCATCTTGGTTTCTTTATTTGAGAATATTTACTTGGAAATTTATACATGCAGCTTTGTGACTCCTAATAGTGTTGCTAAATTTAAAAAGGAAAATGAAATTAAATGTAGGAGATGTAAAACATGTTGTAATGCCAATTGGTCACATATGTTTTCTGACTGTCCTATGCTGTGTAATTTTAGAAAACATTTGAGATTTCCTTAAGGCACTATGGTCAGATTATTTCATTTTTAACAAAATAATTATTATTATTTAATGCTTTGGAGATAAAAAGTCCAAAAAAAGACATTTTCTGTTTAACTTGGACAATTCTTGCTGTGGCAAGGAAAAGCATTACAAGAAAGTGGAAGAAACATTTGATGACACAACTTGAAGAATTCATTTTGTCTCTGACTATAAAAGCTATAAAAGAAACAACAATTAAGAAGAGTATATTTTTTTCCTAATAATCTGAAAAATAATCATTGAGTGAAAGTATTGGCCCTCATTAAAACTTTTTGATCATAAATGTCTTTATTTTATTTGATAATTAAAATTTTATTCATAGCTTGTGTTATTTACTGATATCCTAGTTTCAGGCAATTTGTAAATATTGTAGATGCATTATTTTTTTTCTTTTCTCTTGTAATTTTAATATATTTTGTAATTTTTTTTCTCTTTAAATGAAATAAAATATTTTGAGGGAAAAAAAGAAATTGTGCATCTAAACATTACACAGAAGGCTTGCATCTATGATGATGATAACTCACTGTCTTACTAGTTCTGCAGTACATCTGCCATAGTGTATGTGAGTTACAGTGTATACCATGCATGTATGCATATTCAGCTATACACTTCTTACATGGTAACATATCATGGGTCACATGTTGCTGTAGTACTTTATATACCACGGGTAGAGTTGGACATACCATCCTCAGAACTTCTTTGGCACCAGTCTGAATGCCATCTCTCAACCATCGGTCTAACTGCCTACTTTCTGTTACTGATTTCCTAGCCATTGCAGGTAAGTGTCCCATTGGGGTTTCTTTTTTTAATTGTCTTTTGGTTGTTTCTTTGGTTTCATGTCATCCAAGAAGGGTAAATGCCAGTGTGGGAGACAGATACCCCATAAAGACTGCCACAAACCGTGTTTGTTTTGCCTTGGAGCTTTACATGACCATACCTTCCATTCCATCTATCAGGCTTTTGTACCAAAAACTCTGAGTAGTAGGCTTTCTTCCTTAGCATTGTAGCTGGATAATCAGTGACTTAAGCTTCTAACTAAAGATATTATGGAGGGAACTTCCCATCTCGAGGGTCAGCCATCAGGTAAGAAGAAGGTAAAGAAACCTAGCCCAGAATCTTTCACTGTCCAGCCTCTGCTGGACATTTCTCCCAAGGTGAGTGAATGCCCAGAAGTTCACCTGACTTTGTTGTTTGATTCCTCTGCCACAACTCTGTTGGAGGCTGGTGGAGATCTGGCTTTAAGCACGTCCGATGAGGCTTTGCAGACATTTGTTTTGGATGTTCAGGGGGGGGAACCATGGTTGATTATTTCTGAGGGGCCTAAGAGTGTTCATCATATTTAGTCAGGGAAGAAGTCCCTACTACTGTTACTGAATGCTGTCCTGGGTTAGAGCCTTCCACATTTTTTAGAAGGCAGATGTCCCAGTAAAAAAAAAACAAAAAACAAATAGCTGAACATGTTTCTCCTGCCCCTAGGGATCCACAATGTGAGTGGCAGGCCTTCACTCAGGATTTGTTTAATGCTTTGATGGCATTGAAACCTCCTCAGGGAGTTTCTGTTCTAGCTTTCCCTTGGTCCTCTAGTCCACTTAAAAGACCCAGGGAGTCAGATTCTGATGAGGAATCCCTTGCTTACTCTTCGCAAATTCCTTCTCCTTTGGACTGTGGGGCAGAGGGCAAGGAATCTACCAGTCCTGATACTCCCTTTGAAGAAATTTATTTTGGGGACACAGTCTCCAGGATGATGGATTTTTCCAATGGGATTGTGCCCAGGTCTCTGAGATCCATATGAGGTAATATGAGTTGCTGCAGATGGAATCTCCTAAAACTTCTGTTTTTCCTCCTGTTTTGTCTGTTTTGTTGGATGCATTTTCAAGTGCCACTAAAGCTCCTAATTCTCTGCTCCCAAGAAACTTGATAGGTTTTATAGGGTGCCTTAGGACTATAACTTCTTGTACAAGTGTCTTGCTTCTGACCCCTCGGTGATGTCTGTAGCCTGTTACAAGCTCTCTCAATTGCTTCCTTCATCCAAGTTAATGTCTTCTGTTAAAAACAGCAGAACCATTAAAAGGCTAGGTTAGACAGTTTACACCTTACCTACCTTGGCTTTTTAGTGCTATTAGTTGTCAGACCTATATGTCCAGGTATGTGTTGGCTTTCCTGTCTCAGGCTTGTCAGGTTATTTGTGATCTTCCAGACTATGAGTGTAAAACATCTGTTCTTTCCCTGTTAGGGACTTTTCACAGTTGGTCTGTCATTCCACCAAGTGTAGTTATGATGCAGCAGATGCTTCTTTTAGGGCTGCTGCTTTTGGGTCAGTGCTGAGGAGGTATTCTTGGCTTCATCTTCAACCATTGCGTGATGATAAGGATAATTTTGATGGATTCTCCTCCAGGTAATAAACACTTGTTTTAGGAAGATGCTGCTGATTTGTTTGAATCCCTTCAGTATAAGGGGAAGACATTACAGGTACTCAAACATGTGTTTGTTTCTCCTGTTCCTAAATTTCAGAGAAACTACCCCAGTAAGCTAATCTTTGTTCGCTGGCAGTCTCACCCTCTTTCTAAGAGCAAAAAGAGTGGCAAGCGGGCTCCTCCTGGTAAGGCGACACAGACTTCAGGGACTCAGATATCTTCCTTTCCAGATAAACCAGGTACTGTCTATCCATTTCTTCCTATCCAGGTTCCTCTTTCTCATTACCTACCCCACTCTCTCCCTCCCTGTTTACCTTCAAATTACCTAGGATTCAGAGGTTATGTCTATTATTTGCCAGGGGTATATCATGGTGTAGAAATCCCTTCCCTCTATTATAGGCATTCCTCAGCCTCCTTGGTAACAGCTCCCCTTTTTCCCAAAGGTGCTTTGAGACCTTTTGACTCAGGGTGCTATTCAAGAGGTGCCTATGTCCCAAAGATGGAGGGTTTTTTTATTCCAGGATGTTTCTAGCACCCAGAAAAGAGGGTACTTACAGACCAATTCTAGATCTCTCTCACGTAAACACTTTTCTGAGAGTGCCCTATTTTTGAATGTTGTCCCTTCAGACTCTGTTCCCTCTTTTGCTTCCTCAGGCTTCTATGGTGTCTCTGGAGCTCAAAGATGATTATCTCCATATTCCGATCCATCCACATTTCAGGAAGTTTTTGCATTTCCCTGATCCTTCCTGGCATTTTAAGTTCTCTGCTTTGCCCTTTGGCGTTTCTACTTCCCCAAGGGTATTCACCAAATGCCTCACTCCTGTGATTGCTTTTTGCATGCTTCAGGGATCCAAGTATTTCCCTACTTAGATGACCTGCTGGTTCAGGCATCCTTTCCAGAGATCCTGTTGCAAAATCTCCAATTTGCCATCTCTCTTCTTCAGAGTTTGGAGTGTACAATAAACTTTGAAAAGCCTTTTTTGACTCCTTCTCAGAACCATGTTTTTCTGGGTTGCAGGATTCAGACCATATCTATGCTGGCATCCCTGCCTCCTCCCAAGGCGTTAACTCTTATTTCCTTATTTCAAACTCTTCTTCCTCTGGCCTCCATTAGAGCCAGGGAGTTTCTGAGAGCTCTGAGATCCATGGCATCCACCATCCCTATGCTCTCTCTGGGCCAACTCCACATGAGAAAGTTTCAGTGGTTCCTGAAATCAAGTTTAGCTTCAGCATGCACATCCTCTAGAGTTTATAGTTCCTCTTTTACCTTGTTTCAATAAGGAACTTCAGTGGTGGATCCAGCAGTTGTCTCTAAATTTAGGGCTCCCTTTTCATTCTCCTCTTCTCTATCAGGAGCTCTTCACAGATGCTTCAGATGTGAGATGGGAAGCAGCCTTTGGCTCCCTAAAGGTGCAGGAGGGTCTGATCTCTTCAACAGAATGCAGATATTGGTGTCCAAGAGATGAGAGCCCTTCTATTGGCTCTTTAGGCTTTTCATCCTCATTTCTCCCCAGGAGCTCTCAAGGTATTTACAGACAATACCACAGTGATGTGGTATATAAACAAACATGGGGGAACAAGATCTTGCCTTCTTTGCTGATTGGCGTTTCTGGTATGGGATCTTGCTGTCCTGTATCAAGTGACTCTTCAGGCAGTTTACATTCTCTCAGGTCAAAACATTGTGCCAGACACACTGAGCAGGTCTTTAACTCATCCCATGAGCGGATGCGTCACAGGGATGTGTTTCTAGGGATTGTGCACCAGTGGGCTACTTCTCAAGTAGATCTTTTTGCCTCCCCTCTGAACAGACAACTTTTTTGTGCCAGAGTCCCAGACCCTCTGGGGTGGAAGGTGGATGCCCTCTCTTTTTCTTGGAAGGGGATGTTTCTTTATAGTTTCCCTCCCCTCCCCTTCCCATCATTCCAAAAGTCCTGTTCAAAATTCAATAGGATGCTCCCAAAATCTTGTTGGTGACTCCCTTTTTAGCATTGGTTCCCTCCTCTTCTGCATTTTGCCAAGGGCAATTATCACAAGCTACCTCACAGGGTGGACCTACTCACACAAGAAAAGGGATCTCTCATCCATCCCCACCTGTCCTGTCTTCAACTGACACTGTGGATGGTTGGATTTTGGTTCCACAAAGACCTTTTTTCTGAGTACATGCTTAGGGTACTGCAGGAGGCCAGGAAACCCAATACTTGGAAATCCTAGTTATCGAAATGAAAGAGGTTTTCAGTTTGGTGTCTGTCTCATAACCTGGATCCACTTCCATTGATGTTACCTTGTTTCTCTCTTATTTGTGTGAATTTCTCAATGTTGGGATGTCTTATTCTTCTGTTAAGGCCCACTTATCAGATATCTCTGCTTGTCTGCCTTTATTTCCTCCTTTGGCTTCTAGATTTGAAGCTGAACAATTCCTTTAAAGCGTGATTCATATTAAGCATCCCAAGAAGCCTGTTCCTTCTTCCTCGGATCTTAATTTTGTCTTTGAGAAACTATCTCTGCTCCTTTTGAGCCTGCTGCTTCAGCTTCCTTGCAGCATTGCTCTTGAAAGACTGTTCTTTTGTTGGCTCTTACTTCTATCAGATGGGTGTCTGAGCTTCAAGCCCTTAAGGGTTGTCCTCCTTTTTTGTTGTTTCATAAGGACAGGGTGTCCTTGCGTGCTAATCTTTCTTTTATGTCCAAGGTGATTAATAAATTGTCACTTAATCAGTCTATTTGTTTGCCTACTTTGTTTCCCTCTCTGCAATCTGCCAGTGAGAGCATGCTGCATACTTTGGATGTACATAGACTACTCGGATTTTACTTGGATAAGACTAAGTCTATTAGAAAATCTAATGAGTTGTTTTTCTTTTCATCCTAGATCCCTAGAATTAGCTGTATCCAAGCAGAATATTTCTTGAATCTCTAAAGCTATTTCCTTTTGCTATTCTTTTCATGGTAAGAGCCATCCTTCTTCTGTTAAGGATCATTCTACTAGGGCTGTGGCTTCTTCTGGTGCTTTTCTCAAGGGTTTGGATGCTACCTCTATTCTTGAGGCAATTACCTGGGCTTCTCTGTATACTTTTACCAAGCACTACAAGTTGGATGGAATCTCCAGAGCTAGATCTGGTTTTGCTAGGGTCATCCTTTGTGACTTTCTAGAGGGCTTTGCTGGTCCTTTCTCCTCCCAAGTTTCTTCTTTGGCTTTGGCACTCTCCCAGATGTAAAGAGTACTGCAACAGTGATATGAAAGGAGTTAGTACAGTTGTGTAAAATATTACTAAAACAGTAGATGTTCTTTCCTTCACTGTTGCAGTATTCACTCCCTCCCTCCTCCCCTGGTCCATTTCTCTTCTGGATGTACTGTTTACCTCTTGGTTTTCCTTGCAGTGGCACTCCTACTGGGGCTATCAGTTCTGAGGATTGTACCTCCGGATGTCATCTTTATGCCCTGTGCTACACGAAGAGCATATGTGTGATGTACGGTGTACCTTAAAGCAACCTAAGGCTTTGTTATACTGGGCAGACAGCAAACTGCCCTAGGCAGGGAATTCCAGATGTAGAGAATTCTGTAAAAGTGAAGGAAAGGACATCTACTGTTCTGGTAAGATTTTACACAACACTACTTTATGAATGCATTAACCTTTGTTTATTTGTTGCACATTTGTGTGGGCTGGTCATGCAGCTTGGTCAGGAGCAGCCTTTCATATTCATGTGTTCTGCTGTGGCCTGCTAGACCTGCAGTAAGAGACTACTGATATTCAGATTTGCACTTGATGCCTGTATTAACTTGGTCCTGCACTACACAAAGTGTGTGCGACAAGGTAAATTTGATACTTTCCAGATGTCATTACTGTAGCTATGGAACCTGTAAGATAATGTCATAACTAAGGGAAAAAAGTGCTGCTGGAAGATGGATGGCACACTTTTTACACATCCTAGTGATACATGTCAGATACCCGCTGGCAAGAAATGATTGTAGGAACTATTGCTGCTGTCAAGAAGAAACATTTCCTGGGAGGATGAGAAGAAATTATACGAAATCAAAGGCTAAGAACTTGGCTGTACAACTACATTCTGGATCTGTCTCCTAAAGCTGGTTGCTCCAAAAGGTGTAATCAGCCATAGAATGTTATAATTTTGCTTCTATTTTGCATGCTATTTTTGTTAGTAACTGGATGAGCATTAACCATCACATCAATTAAATGTATTTCGTTAAGAAGACATTCTAGATTTTTTATTGCGTTAGACAGTAAAAAGTGGATATTAGGATTAGATGGTTTGCACAGAGTTAAAAAATGTTGACATATAGGATCCATGTCAGCCGGAATTGTGCCAAAAAATGTAAGCCATGCTGGACATCGGTTGAAATTATTCTTAGACTCCCATAATGCATTGAAAAGTTTAGCAGTTCTCAAGATTGGTTAATGCTGGTATTATATTAGGTAAGCTCAGGTCACCCTAATTTTCAGAAGTTGTTCATTAGCAGTTACTAGGAAAGTAGTCCAGGAGACCATTGAGGCCATGCCAAATCTCCCAAATGCATTGGAGCACTGATGGTTAAGTAACTTGTTCTGTTAGACATTAGGCAAATGCAACCTGGGGGAACACTGGACTACACGAAACAGCTTATTAATAGCTCAAAACCTTAATCCTCTGCACTGACTGCTAAACTTGCACCCAGTCAAAGAACCACTTAAACATATACCATTCACATCTATATAGGTTCATAGGTAGGTTCATAGGTCTAAAACCATAATCCTGTTTTGAAGGTCTTTCAGACTGAATTGTTGAATCTGTTTATGGCTATTTAACCCCATTTTGAAAATGTAGCAGTATTTCTTTTTGAAGAAAGACTAGACTTAGAAAAACATGTAAATAATGGAAAGCGTATTGAATTTAAAAAGCACAGATGGGGATAAAACAGGAAACTGGTAGGAGTGAAGTTCATGAAAGCATGTCTAGGAATATATTTGTATTGATAAAGGATGACCGAGAGATGACACATGGTGACTAACAGGAAACTGGTAGGAGTGAAGTTCATGAAAGCATGTCTAGGAATATATTTGTATTGATAAAGGATGACCGAGAGATGACACACGGTGACTAACAGGAAACTGGTAGGAGTGAAGTTCATGAAAGCATGTCTAGAAATATATTTGTATTGATAAAGGATGACCGAGAGATGACACATGGTGACTAACAGGAAACTGGTAGGAGTGAAGTTCATGAAAGCATGTCTAGGAATATATTTGTATTGATAAAGGATGACTGAGAGATGACACACGGTGACTAACAGGAAACTGGTAGGAGTGAAGTTCATGAAAGCATGTCTAGGAATATATTTGTATTGATAAAGGATGACCGAGAGATGACACACGGTGACTAACAGGAAACTGGTAGGAGTGAAGTTCATGAAAGCATGTCTAGGAATATATTTGTATTGATAAAGGATGACCGAGAGATGACACATGGTGACTAACTTTCAGAACACACAAAATGCAATATTGAACAATGTATGAACCTATAACCACAAGGGCGGGAGACTTGAACCTTGACACGGTTATAAATAGAACGTGCTGGAGGGACAGATTCATCACCCAGAGACTCCCTGTGCTGTGGAACAAAATCCCGGTACATGTGAGGCAGAGCACCTCGCTGGCCTTGTTCAAGAGGAATCTTGACCAATGGATGGGAGATCGCTGATATACCCCAGGGATTACTTCAGTGTCACTGCTTGACAGAGGCACAGCAAAATGATAGGCATAGTTTTTATTCAAACTAAAGGGGTGGCGAAAGCCACATAACTATGGGCTAGGCTTATAAATGCCCTTGGGCAGATAGCCTAGTATGAACCTATGAACCTATAATTGTTATTTAGAGGTTTCAGATATTGAGGTATTATGAAAAAGTGCCAGATCAATTCCCATTAGAATTCTCAGATGCCCTGGCTCCTGATTTGTGAAAAATGTAATAATTAGCCTATATACTAGACAGAAGAATCCTATTAATTTATAAAGCCATAATATTGCATTTGAAAAGGGGGGGTAACGAGGACGATATTCATGGTCATTTATTGGCTATCATTATTGTTTGATTATAAAATTATTTGAAAAAAAATAAACCTTAAAGTTGTATCAGAGTTGAGTAGTATATTTCCCTTGTTGAGTTTTGAATTTTGTCCCATTAGACAAATGCTAAATGCTAACAACAATTTACAATTGATAGACCTCTCTTTATAAAATGTAATGGCATTATTTCTTAACAATGCTTGTAAAGCTTTTGATGCATTTCATAGGAAATGCATGATAATTGTCCTAAGATATAATTTATCAGATGAATATATAAAGGTAATTTAAAAAAGTGTGCTTGTGTATGCAGACTAACATAATACGAAATTATAGCCTCTTTGGAGAAATTTAAATTAACTAGTGGAGTAAGGCAGGAGAGTCCATTAGAAGCAACACTTGTTATGTTGGCAGTGGGTTCTCTGCTGGAACTCTTTCACCCAGAAAGGATGAATGAGAGATGGTAGGTATCTAGTGACTAACTTTCAGAATATATTAAATGTGATTTTGAAAAATGTGTAATTGTTCTGAATTATTATCTGTAACAAGATTAGATGAGCTACAGATTTTATACATTTTCTGCAGTTGCATATGAAGATGATCTGTTACTGATTTACGTGAATTATGCTATGTAATTAATTATTTCAACAATCTTTTTTTCCTGAGGACATGCTTAGGGTTCTGCTTGAGGCCAAGAAACTCACTGCCAGGAAATCCTATATGTCCAAATGGACGGGAATTTCTGTTTGGTGCCTTTCTTGCAACAGGGATCCATTTTCTGTGGAGATCCCTCTAATTCTTTTTTATTTGTGTGAATTGCTCCATACTGGGTTAACATATTCTTCTATTCAAGCTCACCTTTCATATATTTCTGCTTGGTTGCCATTAACTCCTACTCTGGCCTCTAGGTTTGAGGTCAAGCAATTTCTCAAAAGTGTCCTTCTTGTCAGACCTCCCAGCAAGCCTGTTCCTCCTTCTTGGAACCTTAATTTTTTTCTTGAAAAAAATGGCTTAGACTTCTTTTGAGCCTGCAGATTCAGCTTGCTTACAACGTTGTAGATGGAAGACTGTTCTTTTGGCCCTTATTTTCAGCTAAGACGGTGTCTGACCTCCAGGAGCTTATGGCTGTTCCTCCTTTTTTTAATTTATCATAGGAACAGGCACTCTCTTCATACTAATCCTTCTTTTATGCCCACAGTGGTTAATGAATTGTCTCTTAATCAGTCTTATTAATTTGCCCTCCTTTTTCCTTCTCCACAGTCTGCTAGTGAGAAGGTTATTCACACCTTGGATTTGCATAGGCAGTTCAGATATTATTTGGATAAGACTAATGGCATTCACAAGTCTGTGCAACTTTTTGTTTCCTTTTAGCCCAGATCTCTAGGTTTGGCTGTTTTAAGCAAACAATTTCTTCATGGCTCTCTTAAGCCATTTGTTTTTGTTAGTCCTTTCATGGGAAAAGTCTTTTCTGCCTCTGTAAAGCCTCATTCTACCAGCGCTGTGGCTTCCTCTGGTGTTTATCTGAAAGGATTAGATACGAATTCCATCCTTCAGGCTGCTACTTGGACCTCTCTCCATACCTTTACTAAGCATTACAGATTGGATGTTGTTTCCAGAGAAAGAGCTGGCTTTGCCAAAACTATCCTACATGGGTTTCTTGAAGGCTGTTCTGGGCCTTTCTCCTCCCAAGTTTCCTCTTGAGCTGTTTTACTCTTCCTTATGTAAAGAATACTGCAACAGTGATGTGGAAGGATGGATGTAGTATAATTGTGTAAAATGTTACCATAACAGTAGATGATGTTCTCTTCACTGTTGCAGTATTCACCCCCCCCCCCCTTTTCTGTACTTCTTTCCTTTTTCTTCTCCTAGATGCACATGTTCCTCCTATTTCCTAGGACTGTTGTTCCTCCTGGGCCTATTCAGTTCTGAAGTATGTATGTCCATGCGTCACCTTTATGCACTACACCTTGAGCAGGGAGGGTCTATATTATATTTTTGACAGGTGAAAATGTCAACTCTGACCTGTTTGACACCAAAATGTCAAACTACAAAATTACTGAACGGCCAAATCACCAATTTGATTGGCCGTTCTCTTACACCTGCCCTTTCCCTGACTGTAGTGCAGTCTCAGAGTTAGAATATTTCGTTTTTGGGGGGTGTGGGAAGCACACTTCCCCACTTAAATATATTTGTTTTTGTGTGGCATTGGTGTTTAGCCAACTGATTTCTTTCTGTTGGAAAGAAATCGGTGATATGGCCATTCACTAATTTTGTAGTTGGACATTTTGGTGTCGAACAAGTCAGAGTCAACATTTTCACCTGTCAGCAATATAATATAGACCTG
The DNA here is from genome assembly GCF_019279795.1 of Protopterus annectens. Classification (NCBI taxonomy): domain Eukaryota; kingdom Metazoa; phylum Chordata; order Ceratodontiformes; family Protopteridae; genus Protopterus; species Protopterus annectens. The sequence continues at coordinate 360,570,280 of NC_056750.1, read as the reverse complement.
AGCAGGGAGCATAAGTGTGAATTACAATGTCTATATAAAATCCTAAGGCTTTGGTATACCAGCTGGGCATTGAGCTTTTCATGCCAAGGAATCCATTTAGTAAAGAATACTGCAGCAGTGAAGAAAAGGACATCTGCTGTTATGGTATGATTTTTTTACACATCTGTACTTTTTGTTTTGTCTGTGTTTCCAAGTCTGAAATTTTAGACACGTGGTCTAATAGTTCTATATTCACATTTCTGGGTCCCATGGATAACAGGAGAAGCATTTACCCTAATAGAGAAATACTGTGAATTGATTTAAGAGGATTGGTCTAGCAAGGTGCATTTACCATAGCAAAAAAAAAAATAGTTTGAGCAACCTTCTAAACATGGACATTAATGGGTCAGTTAGTGAAAGGATTGTTAAGACTGTATGGGAATTAATTGGACAAGATAATGTATTACCTGTAGAGAAGACAAAATGTGGTTTTAGCAAGATATTGGAAGGGCAGTGGAATTTAGAGTTTGGGAATGTTAAGCCCCCCCCCCCCTTTTAGTAATGTTTGCTAACTCTGCCCCCAACTCTAACATGCAGTTTAGCTTACAAAAGACCCTTTCCATAACACTATTACTATTCAGGTTCATAGGTTCATAGTTTAGTACTAAGCTAACTGCCCTTGCGAGCCATTTTAAGCCTAGCCAATTATCCCTTGTGAGACTCAAACCCTGCACCTTGTGTTTGTAAGGCAAACACCTTAGCCATGTGAGCTGAATATGTGATAGGGTTATGGGTATTTTGGAAAAGTAAATTTGTTTCCTTTTTTAAGATGTACTCTGTGTTGCTATCTACCACACACACACACACACACACACACACACACACACACACACACACACACACACACACACACACACACACACACACACACACACACACACACACACCAGTTGTGTATCTTAATTGCACTTAACTAGATGATCCTGTGGAATTTAATTATGCAGAAAGTAGTGATATAACTGATGTGTGCCATATATGTAAGTCCTATTAACTGCCTGGGAGCAGTGCAGACACAGCAGTATTATGATCCCATGTGCATCAAACATCTCACAGAAGTTCATGGAATGGTAGCTATTCCTGTTCACATACCTTTGCGACTCTGGGCCAGGTGGTGACTTTAATGCTACATATGGCCAGTGTCTTAGAAGGCATCCATCTTTCTCCTGTAGTGTGCTAGGAAACAATTTACATAGTTACATCCATGTAGAAGCACTTTGCCGAGTAAATTGTTGAATATTCTGGAGATGGAGCCATTAAAAATCCAACATGACTATGCTGAAATCTGAAAGTGCCTGTAGGTAGACTAGAAAGGGTAATACCTACATAGGTCTATAGATTTGTGGCTTGAACCTGTCCACTAAGGCTTGTAGGCTACTCTAAAGCATCCAATATTCTCATGTTCGTGCAAGTTGTTGTATGTCACCCACTGTCAGTAACATTTCCACTGGCACCTGATGCCACTTCATGCATACTGGCTACAAGCCTTAGTGTTAATAGCTAATGTATGTTATTCCACAACTTGTTGAACTAGTCCAAGCGTTCTAATGTCTGCAGGCAGTTTTGGTGCACTTCATCTTTTTTATAGTGAGGTTAACTCTTGAGTGCAATTGTGCCCGTGTGCAACATGCATACATTTGCATATGAATATGGTTTCATTTCCCTGCTATTATGTTGCCATTTGTACATATTTTTGTAAATGTGTATTGTATATATATTTGCAATGCACTTATGCTCCCTGCACTGTCGCACAGTGTTAGGCTGTGGCTGATTAACAGTCTGTACCTAGCTGCATGTATCCATTTCCTGTAGAAGTGTTGTTTATATACTAAACAACTTGTAAATCAAAGCCTGAATAACAAGTCACTCCATCTTTACTCCATTGTTTGTGGTAGCAAATTAACTGAACTTGTGTTAGCCCTGTGAGCATGTCAGCGTACTACAAAACTCTCTGCTCCTGAATAAATTTGAGAACTACTTTGTCCTTAGCACTGTTGGCTAGTTATTTTGTTTTTTTATGGCATCCTTTTAAGCACACTTCATGGCTAATGTGATTTGCAACGTTTCATCATATGTTTCATGAATTCATTCATTCTCCAGTTTACATGTTATCCTTTATTTTGTTGAGGAAATAGAGCCTGCCTTAGAAATAAAGGACCCATGCTTTGGAACAAAATTCCATATTACATCAGGCAGAGTCCCTCACTAACACTCTTCAAGAGAAACCTTGACGAGTGGATGGGTAACAGAAAATACACCCCTGGGATCACTTCATTGGCTCTGCTTGACGGAAGATCAGTTAATTAATCAATGGGGCGGCGAAAGCCGACACACTTGTGGCTAGGCTTATAAATGCCTTCGGGCAGATAGCCTAGTACCTACCTATGAACCTATAAGGCAGATAAACCAGACCTGAACAGGATGCCATTTTGTTGACTCAGTTAAACACCCACAACCAACACAAAGAATATCCTGTTCACATAATGACATGTCTTTTATTTATTTTCTTTATTTTAGTTATTATCCTAGTAGGTGGGCTTGTCCTGTGACTCTCTTTCAAACATTCTACAGGCACAAAGAGAGTTGCAACAGGACACAGAATGGCAGAGCTACTTGGCAAATTATATGAACCACCAATACGTACCACATTTTTACACAGACTATACATGGGCAGTAATATCCAAACATAGCAAGACAGAGGAATCTTAGGATATAACAGAGTTATAGTCATTAGAGTGTTAGATCATCAAATAAAATAAAATTATACTTGAGATACAAATGAAAAGTATGAAGAAAAAAGAGAAAATGTTTACAAAATCTAAATCCTGAATATTTACGTTTACTTATTTATCTTGAGTGGCGTGGTATTTTTTATTTAGAATTTTGGAGGATTGTTACAAGCTTTTGTCATATGCACCACACACACAGTCTCTCACTTTCTGAATGTCTCCATCTCTCTTGCTTTAAGTGGAGAACTTTTTTTGTCAGTCTGTGTAGTTCTGGTACATATTCAGATTTGCTCTTATAATTTTTGTTTTATGAAATCTAACTTACAAAGTCTAAACCATCCAGCTATTATGTCCAGCATCATCATCAATCCCCTTCTTCCCATATTTCTACATGGGGTCATGTTATTGTAGCCATGTCTCTCGATTCAGTAACACACAACTGCCATCTTTGACACTCATGCCTGACTGTCACAGATCTTTTCTCACACAATGCATCCACCTCTTTGCTGGATACCTTTGCTTTCTCTTACCTTCGGCATGTCTGTCTCAAATCTTCTTCACCAGGTTGTCTTCTGCTTGTCTGCACATGTACCCAAACCACTGTAATCTGTTCTCTTTCTTTTTTTCTGAAATTGGAGCTACTTTGTCTTCTGTTCTTATGTCCTAATTTCTTTGCCTATCCCACAGTATGTATCCTACCACCCTTCTCAGGCACTTCTTTGCCATCACCTCTTTCTCATCTGCTCTGCTGTCTTTACTGCCCAGGTTTCAGTACCATACAATAGTACTGGTCATACCACTGTTTTGTACACCTTACTTTTCATCTTCTTTGGCATTCTTCTAGCATAGACTACACCTGACATTCTATGCCACTTGGCTGCAGCCCTTCTGATTCTAGCCTTGACCTCTTCATTCAGACTTCCCTTCTCCTCAACCACCCCTCCCAGATACTTGTAGCTGTTTACCTGTTCCAATATCTTTGCTTCTGTCTCCATTCTCAGCTTCTTCTGATTTCCACAGTTTGCTGTCATTACCACTTTCTTATCTGTACTTAGTTTTATCCCATGTGCTTTTTTTTCATTCCATTTCCCTATCTTTTGCTGAAGTTCTTGCTGAGAGTCTGCTTGTAATGCCACATCATCTGTATACAGCAACTTTGTTGATCTCTACCCTCTGACCTGTTTGCTAGGGTTGTCCATCACCAGTATGAACAGCAGTGGACTCAGATCTGAACCCTGGCACACATACACACTCCCCTGGGACTCATCTGTGAGACAGAACACTGCTCATATTCGAGTCATTGGGTTGAACATTGGATGTTAAGTTGTCTATCTCGCCTTCATTCTTGCTGGATGGGTTCGGAGCCGACCTCGGCTCCGACTCGGCCACTCTAAAAGCTCGAGAGTTGGTTCCACCGGCTCGAGGCTCCCCTTATATCCCACAATGCTAGGCGTGAGTTACCTCAGATCTCGTTTGCTGCTACAGCGATCGAGGTGTTTGGTTTCTACTGGCTTCAGGTGAGTTATTGTAGAATAAGTATAGTCTACTTAAACCCCTTTAATTTAATTCATTATTGTTATTTCCCTTAGTTTAGTGGATTCAGACCCTCCCCTTTCCTATTTTCCACTCTTTCTTCCTCAAAGAACTTTTGTTCTTCCCTCAGGCCTTTGGGCCTTTCCATTCCCTTAGGGAGTGTTTGTGTTTCTTGTTAGGGAACTAAAAACTTGGGAAAGTATAATTTTTAGTTTGAGTATAGTGTAATCTGTGTGTTTGAGTGTGTGTTTGGTTACACTTTCCTTAACAATGTCTAAGGATTCAAAGGTCTCAGGCTTCAAGAAGTGTGACTCGTGCTGTCAGAAAATGTCTCTGACAGATGGTCACACTTCTTATGTTTACTGCCTGGGACCTTTACACCTGCAGGACTCTTGTGCTGTATGCCATGGCTTCAGCCCCAGAGTCCTGCAGGAAAGAAAAAATAAACTTATTTTGAGAGGTTTACTTAAGCCTGAGGGTTCCCTTACTGTTACTTCGGGCAAACCCTCCAAGGCTTCTAGGTCCTTGGCTCCAGCTTCTGAGTCGAGGCCTAAGGCTTCGAAACCTCCTTCTACATCGGCTCCGGCTGGAGCCGATGAGTCTCAGACTGCAGCTTCTGTGGTTTTCTCGGCTCCGGCTGGAGCCGAGGTATTGGAAATTCCTGTGTCGGCTCCGACTAGACCTTCGGAGCCGACATCTAGAAAGAGGTCCAGGTCACCGTCCCTTGGCTCCGTTCATTCGGCTCCAGCATCTCCCTTGCTGTCTGAACGGAGCCATAAATCTCACTCCTCTAGGTCATCGAGGCTTTCGGACCATGACCTTCAGAGGGTAGTGAGTCGACTTCTCAAGTCCGAGGCACTGGCCCAAATGCTTCAGAGCCCGACTCATCAGTCGATGCCTGACCCTGTTCCTCATTATGTTCCTCCTCCGACTCCTTTGAGCTCGGAGCCGGGGCGTTTCAGAACCGAGACTGTGGTAGCATCGGAGCCGATACAAATGTCTTCGGCTCCGTCGTCGGCTCCGATTTCTTCCTTAGAAGAATCTCGATGCCGGACTTCCCTCGTCGGCTCCGAGGGGGTGAGTGGCATCGGACCCTTGTCCGACCCGCTCTCCCTCTCGGTGCTTGGCGCTGGTGAGTTCGGCTCCGACATCGCCTCGGAGCCATCACTGTCGGTGCCGAGGAGGTTTTCAGCTTTCGGGCGGGGACCTCTGGCTCTGCCTGACAGGGGCGTTCGAGGTCATGCGGAGTGTGTTGGAACCTGGTTCAACTCCACAGTCGGCTCAGTCCGCCCCTCCCTCTTTGGTGCCTCAGGTCAAGTCGACTCACTCCCTCATCCCAGTCCGCAGAGAGCCAGCTCCTCAGGAATCCCCTGTGGGATCTCATCCTCTTCGAGGCCTCTCCTGAATTGGCAGAAGAGCCCCCTCGGAAGAGAAAGTGTAAGAGGAAACACATAGACTCACCTGAGTCCGTCACCTCTGACACAGATTTAGAGGATTCCGAGGGTTCCCCCCGTTCCCCTTCTGAAGATGTCTCCTTTGCAGACATTCTAGAAATCCTCAAACAGAGGGGAAATTGGCCAGCCCTCAGCCCTTCAGAGGATGAATCTGTGTACCTTGAGGCGTTTGGCTCTCGCCCTTCCACCTCCTGGGTGTCTCCCCCCTTTGACCCCCTCATGCAGGTGGTAGCAAAAAAGGCATGGACGGCTCCTGACTCAGTGGACCCCACTCCCAGGAGACCCTCAAAATTTATCACGGCACCAGCAGATAAACAATTTCTGACCAAGGGAGTTTCTGTGGATGCTATGGTGGTTGCTGCTGCCACTAAGAAGGAACTAGCTGATCCTTCAGTGCCTGTCCATCCACCTAACAAGGAATCTAGGTCTATGGACAGGTACGGGAAGCGGATGTTCTCGTCAGCGACCTTTGCAATGCGTTCGCTGAACTACCTATGCCATTTTACTCGTCTTCAAAGAGACTTGATCAAAGAAGTGAGTGACATGTTGAAGGATCCTACAGCTGCGGGTTTTCAGGACAAGATGAAGACTCAGCTGGCTACCCTGAACTCCATAGCTAACTCCTCCATGCGCCTCCTTTCGTATGTGGCTGATGGAGAGAGCAGGGCCGCAGGGACAGGTGTGGCCTTACGCAGGCATGCCTGGATGCGGCTATGCAATTTTGCGGACCCCTTTAAAACGTCGTTCACTAATTCCCCGTTTGATGGATCATCTCTTTTTGGTCCTCAAGTGAAAGAAACCTTGACTAGGTGCGAGACGGATGGCAAGACTCTTTCTGCCGTCGGAGTCCATTTTTCTACTCCTTCTAGGCCTCCCCAAAGGCCAGAAAAGTGGGAAAATGTGGTTCCGCAAACAATCTCAAGGGACTTCGCCTGACGCACAGAGTCGGTTCCCGCCAGAGGCAGAGGGGGGAACAACAATGGTAGACGTCGCCCTAGAGGCAGGGGGGGTCCGCAGAACCAGGGCAATCGAGAAACTTTCTCTGATAAGCCCTTTCAGTATCCCTGAGGTGTTGCCCGACTGCCCACCTTCGGAGGCAGTCGGGGGAAGATTGTCACTGTACCCAGAAGCCTGGCTATCCCTAACTCAAGACAAGTGGGTACAGTCCATCATTTCCGAAGGCTATTCCATTCCCTTCGTTCGCATTCCAAACCGATCAAAAAAATCCCTTCCAGATGTTCCACCCGCTCAAAGGGATCTTGCAGCTTTGGTAATTTCAAAGCTGCTTGCAAAAAGAGCGATTCAGCCAGTTCCAGCAGACCAGCAAGGATCCGGAATCTACTCCAGGTTCTTTTTAGTTCCAAAGAAAACAGGGGACTGGAGACCAATTTTGGATCTCAGTATCTTGAACAAGTCGGTCAAGAAAACAAGATTTCGGATGGTCACGCTACAGTCCATCCTTCCCCTATTGGGAAGAAAAAACTGGATGTGCTCTATAGACCTTCAGGATGCGTACTATCATATAAAAATGAACAGACGCTCCAGAAGATTCCTCCGCTTCAGGCTGGGAACCAGTCATTTTCAATTTAGAGCCCTGCCCTTTGGACTCACCACTGCCCCCCGGGTGTTTACCAAATGCATGGCAGTGGTAGCTTCTCACCTGAGACGTCAAGGATTCCAGGTGTTTCCATATTTAGACGACTGGCTCCTCACAGCTCCCACCATGCATCTTCTTCTAATGGCCAGGGACTACACCTTTCGCATTTGTCAAAACTTAGGCATTTCAATAAATTGCGAAAAGTCTGTTTTGTCGCCTTGTCGTATTATTACCTTCATAGGCGCAATTCTAGACACAGTCAGCATGTCTGCGAGGCTAACAGATCAGAGAATAACAGACATACACAAACTGGTCTCACTCCTCTTCAGCAGCAACAGAGTCAAAGCCAGGTTAGTTCTGAAAGTATTGGGGATTATGGCGGCTGCCATTCCTCTTCTTCCATTAGCCAGATTCCACATGAGAATCCTTCAATGGATGCTCCTCACACAATGGTCATACCAGCAACTTCCGATGTCCCACACCATTATGATTACGCAAACATGCAGGAATCATCTTCTGTGGTGGATGTCTTCCCCTCAGCTCTACTTGGGAAGACCCTTTGTTCCTCCCCCTCCAGTTGCTACTCTGACAACGGACGCCTCCCTGATGGGGGGGGGGGGGGGGCATTATCAGGGCAGAACTGTCCAGGGCACATGGCAACCAGACGAATGCCACTTGCACATAAATGTTCTAGAGATGAGAGCAGTGCTTTTAGCGTTGCAAGCCCTTCAAGACTCTCTTCCCTTGGGAACGATAGCAATCCAGACAGACAATATGTCTGTAGTGTGGTATATCAACAAACAAGGCGGAACCAGGTCCTATCCCCTATGTCGAGAAGCACTCAGACTGTGGCAATGGGCGATTTCTTCTCAGCGGTTTCTGATAGCAACGCACATCCCCGGGAAGTCCAATCAAATCGCGGACAAGTTGAGCAGAGCTATCCTCATGCCTCACGAGTGGTCTCTGAAAGATTCTATTGTGAGAAAATTTTTCTCAAGTGGGGTCAGCCTTGCTGCGACCTTTTTGCTACTCCCCAAAACAGCAAGTGCAAAGATTTTTTCACCCTATTCCCGCTACCAGGCCAGCCCAGCAGAGACGCTCTAGTCCAAGTTTGGCCCCGGGACTTCTGTATGCATTTCCTCCTTCCCACTAATCTCTCAAGTGATACAGAAAGCTATCGCTCAGAAGGCCTCCTTGATCCTCATTGCTCCTTACTGGCCTCGACAGGTTTGGTTCCCCTTTCTACATCATTTTCTGTTGGAGCAACCTTGGCATCTGGACCTAGTTCCAGATCTTTTGATCCATCAGTCGGGTCAGTTTCATCGCTCCCTCCCCTCTCTGAACCTCACTGCTTGGTTCCTCCAATTCCAACCTTAGCCAGGCTTCCTCAAATATCTCACGCTGTTCGAGATGTTTTGATAGCTTCCCATAAATCTTCCACTCGAAAGATTTATCTGAGTAAGTGGAAATGTTTCGCCTATTGGGCTCAAGGAAGGGACATAGATCCTTTCACGGCTTCCATCCAAATAGTCCTTGATTTTCTAGCTGAACTCTTCCATGCAGGTTCATCTCCTTCTACTCTTAAGGTTCAGTTGGCAGCTATTTCTAACTTTCATGTGGGCATCTCAGAATCTGCCATAATGTCCCACAAGCTTTGCAAAGCCTTTTTGAAGGGAGTTTTTCTACTCAGACCTCCTATAAGAAATTCTCCTCCTCCTTGGGACCTAAATTTAGTTCTCAGTTCCTTGATTCTTCCCCCTTTCGAACCTGCAGCTTCCTGTTCTTTAAAATTGCTATCATGGAAGACTCTCTTTCTGGTAGCTATTACTTCAGCTAGAAGAGTTTCAGAACTTCATGCACTCAGCTGTCGACCTCCTTATCTGTTGTTCCATAAGGACAGGGTATCCTTACGAACCAATCCGTCCTTTTTACCTAAAATAGCCTCGGCGTCTAACCTAAATCAAAGCATTGACCTCCCTGTGTTTTTTCCAGAATATTCTAATAGGTCTGAACAAAAATTGCATTGGCTAGATGTTCATCGTCAGTTAAGGTACTACTTGGATAGAACCAAACAATTCAGAAAATCTGACCAGCTGTTTGTCTCTTATGCAGAAGGCAGAAAGGGACTTTCTCTTTCTAAGGTATCACTATCTAGATGGCTGACATCTCTAATTTCCATTGTCTATGAAATACGACACCAAAAGCTACCTAACAAACCTAAAGCCCATTCCACCAGAGCTTTGGCTACTTCTATAGCCTTCCAAGACAGACTGCCTATAGACACCATTTGTGCAGCAGCTACTTGGGCTACTCCTCACACTTTCATTTCACATTATAAGTTGGATTTAGCTTCTAGGCATAGAGCTAATTTTGGTTCCACTGTGCTCAAGAGTCTGTTCCATTAGGCCACCCGGGACAAGGTGCTAGGGATGCGGTCCCATCCAGCAAGAATGAAGGCGAGATAGACAACTTAACATATAGAAGTTATGTTCTTACCATAACGTTCCATGTTAGTTGTCTTCTTCTCCTTCTTCTTGCGTCCCACCCTCCTTCCCCCTGGCCTGGACAGACCTAGAGGAGTTTGATTGTGACCTCTCTTTCTACCACCTCTTTACTATAGGTATATGCTCTGCTGTGCATATTTTTCCTGGATCAGGCTGTAGGTCACCCTTCTCTTCTCCCTTGTTTATATAGGTGGACTTTGTTTCCAGTTATTCTGCTACTATTATTAGCTGGGCCTAGCTCACAAACGAGATCTGAGGTAACTCACGCCTAGCATTGTGGGATATAAGGGGAGCCTCGAGCCGGTGGAACCAACTCTCGAGCTTTTAGAGTGGCGAGTCGGGCCGGTCGGCTCCGAACCCATCCAGCAAGAAGAAGGCGAGAAGAAGACAACTAACATGGAATGTTATGGTAAGAACATAACTTCTATATTTGAAAGATTCTGCAAAGTTAATATGGTCTCTTTAACGGACGTGGATTTAGGCATTTCTGGCACCACCAAACCGAGCACAAACCATATTTATTGACTGTATGGCATTAAGTGAACTGGAGATTTTGTTTCTGCTTCTACAATTGCTACCTTCTACATTATGTTGCCTGTGTGAGTACTTTTCATAAAGTCTGTCTTTTTGCTATGAGCCACACTGCAGTACTGCACATGGACTTTTGCAGAACATGTAAGTTACACTTTGCATTAAACTGCACTCTTGTTCATAAATATAACAACATAAAACCTTAACAGTTACCTTTAATATACAATTATCAGTTCATTTGTGAAGTTACATATGAAATATCTGTGTCTTTATCCCCTGCAAAATGTTTTCCTTCATACAAAACGTTAGTTTTTAATATTTCCTTTTGATAATGTAAAATATTGCACACATATTAATATATGCATGCACACACAACTTGTTCATGTATGCTTCTCACAAATTAAAAGTTATTTTATAAAACACAGTCAGTAGTTACCTGAAAAGAGCATCTAATGAATGGTGTAAGACTAATTTACCCACTGTCACCATAGTTATTTAATATAGACATCAAACTTGTATTCTTGCACATAATATAACGAACATATTTTAATTCTCCAAGGAATGCATTCAGAATTCCACTAACAGCTCTTGTTGATGATTTGTTAAGCATAACTGTATTGCACTTCAAAAAGCCAGCTGCCTACTCATTAGAGATAGCTCAGTTCTCTTCTTATCCAGCCCCACCCTCAATATCCTCTGTGAGCACATTTGCCCCTCCCTTGGCTTTAAACTGCAAGAAAAAGTACTCACTACAAAACCAAGATAGCAGTGCCTTTAATCCAGGGAGGCCTAAATTCAGTATGGACCTTGGAAATTGAAGTTTTAATAAAAATTGTTCCTGCAGACAGGAACAACCTTCCTCAAGAAACAAGGCAAACTACTGATAAAAGGCTTTTAGATGAAATGATATGGCTGCCTAAAAGAAATCTACAAATGCACTTGTACTATGTATTGAGGGTAGTCACTCAGCACAGTAATGTCCAGTAATATTTCTTCCCATGTAAAATACATTCTATAGATCAAACTGATGCCGTCTATGCAGATAAGCAAATGTGTAGAGAGCTTTATTTGCATTACAGCTACCTTAATGGCCCTTTCTGTTATCCCTCTTTCTGTCCTCAGTCTCTAACCTCCCTATACTAGCTTTTCTTTGCATATTCCTATAGTTCATGTAACCTGTCTCTCCTTGCTACTGATACCCTGGGATATTCCTTTCAGTTACATAATACTTGAATCAGAGACAGAAGCAAAAATAATACGGGGGGGGGGGGGTGGCAAAAGCCCAGAATTACAGAGAGATTTTTAAATATTGCTGTTATCAACTTGGAAAGTTGCTAGAATAGCAGATTTTGCATTAACATGCATTTGAAGTTTGAAACTCAAATATCTGCCATATATAGTAGCAACATTTCTCAGTGATTTGCCAGAAAACCCCACCATTGGACATTGGATATTCTTGAAATTTCTTAACAGCTGAGATGTATGCCCTGTGATTCTTTCTCTGCTGTCTAATAGTTATGGCCCATTACATGACAATTTTAAGTGTGCTGTATACAAGAATGTATTCAGTTAATCTGTTGCAATTCCACATATGTAATATTACAATGTGTTTCTTTGGCCAAGGAGCTCAGATGAGATCACTAAAGGCCTTTCACCAATCAGCCCTAGTATGTGTACCATATCACCAAGCCATAAGTCCACAGTGTGCTTGAAATGTACAAGGTTTGGCTCCTGCCTAGTTTTAACTCATTGCTCTTCAGGATGTCCATTTATAATATGTACAAATTCCACTGCAAGATGCAAAGTATTGTATGTTGCATGTAAATGCTCTTTCTCTTGTTAGTAAGTCCTTTTTTTCTCCTTGACTTTGTTTATCTCATCTCTATCATCAGTACTTCTGCCCCTGTAAGTGTATTGTTCTTTTAAGTCACTGATTTGCACTTCATTATAAGTATTTTTAACTTTGAACATCTGTGTTTTTTTTCTCCTCTATTACATGCGTGTAAACAGTGCTGTGTTTCAGCTCCCATTTAATAGCTGAGAAGGAATCATGGATCAGCCCATCCACCCAGTTAACAAACACACACACACACACACACACACACACACACACACACACACACACACACACACAAAACTTTAATGCATTTTAACTCATCCCTAGTCAGATGTGTCAAAATGTTTAAAGCAATCCAATCATTTTCTAAAATATTGAATGTCTTTTTAGAAAAGTTTCATTTATATCTTATAAATCCATCTGATCTTCAAGAGAGAAAAATAAACTCATAGTTTCATAGTATAGTACAAGGCTATCTGCCCTAGGGCATTTATAAGCCTAGCCAAAGTGTATGTGGCTTTCGCCACCCCATGTAATGATACAAAAGTGTACAATTTAAATTAAATTTAGTTTACTGTGCCTCTATCTAGCAATGACACAGAGATGACCCCCGGGGTAAACCTACAATCGCCCATCCATTCGTCCAAATTTCTCTTGAAGAGAGTCAGCGAGGGGCTCTGCCTAACATGGACAGGTATCCTGTTCCAGAGTGCGGGAAGCCTTTGGGTTATGAATCTGTCCCTCCAGCATGTCCTATTCATATTTGTGCTGAGGTTTAGATCTTTAGCTCTCGTGACTCTGATGGATTTGGATTTTTTGAGGTGGAGCATGTCCATTAATTCTGAATTGGACATGGCCTTGTACGTAAGGCACAGATCACCTCTGAGCAGGCGGTATGCTACTGAATAGAGCTGGAGCTTTTTCAGTCTGGCAGCATATGACATATGCTGGAGACCCTTGATCCTCTTGGTAAGGTACTTTTGGGGTCTCTCCAGCTGCTGCAGATGCCGGGTGAGGTACATACCAAATGGGGCATTGCACTCAATCATAGGCCTGATAAGGGAGGAATATAATGGTACAATGACATCCTTTGATCTGGATGTGAATCCCTTCATGATAAGGTGGGCAAGGTAGAAGGCCTTTTTTCTAACCACTTTAGTGACGTGGGTGTCAAATGAGAGGTCACTGTCAACTTGGGTCCCCAGGTCTCTGATTACTTTTTCCGTACTTAATGGATTACCACCTATGTGGTAATTTGTGGGTACTTCGTTTTTTCCAAAGGGGAAGACTATACATTTTTTGGCATTTAGTTTTAGGCCATGACTCTGGCACCAGCCGTTTGTTTCTGTGAGGCCCTTCTGGAGGATGCATGTGTCAGCTGGTGTGTCGACTATGGCGCCTAGTTTGCAGTCGTCTGCGAACTTTGTCAGCCACAACCCCCCTATGTTTGCCTGCACATCTGAGAAATAAATGCTGAACAAGAGAGGTCCCAAGACAGAACCCTGTGGGACTCCACTTTTGACTGGCTTAGAGTCTGACATAGCTCCAGCTATTCTGACTTTGTGGGTTCTGTCCTTTAGCCAGTTTGCAACCCATCTTGTGACAAACGGGTTTACATTTAAGCTGTTGAGCTTGTCTATGATGCCTGAGTGGGGTATTGTGTCAAAGGCTTTTGCCAGATCCAGGTAGGCTGTATGAACTGCTTTGCCTTCATCGATGGCTCTAGTGACTGTTTCAAAAAAATCCACCAGGTTTACAAGACAGGATCTGCCTTTTACAAAGCCGAACTGGGTAGGGTCAATTGTCTGTAGGTCCCCGATGTCTTTGTTTATGAGTTCCATAATGATCCTTTCCATAGCTTTGCAGACCAGGCTGGTCAAGCTTATGGGGCGGTAGTTTCCAGGGTCTGTAGAGGTGCCACCTTTGTGGAGTGGGACCACTGTAGCTGTACGCCAGTGTTCAGGGACGTATCCTGTAGCAAGGCTAAGATTAAACAGTGTTCTTATGTGCAGGTTTAGCTCCTCTGGGAGTTCATGTAGCATGCAACCCGGGACACCATCAGGTCCCATGGATGCTGTATTTTTAGCTTTGCTGAGGGCAGCTCTCACCTGGATATCTGAGATTTCAGGGAGGTTGCATTCAGCTGAGATATTTATTTCATCTTTTGGGGGAGAGGGAGGGGAGAAATTTGCACTGAACCTGTCTGCCGGTATGTTGGCAATATCTGTGGGTTCAGTGTATTTTTTGCTGTTATGAACTAACTCTGCACATATCTGAGGGTTTCCACCCAGGTTTCTAACATAACTGAAGAAGGCCTTGTGATTATCTTTAGTGTCCTTAGCGATTTTTCTCTCGAAGTTGGCCTTTGATGATTTTATTAGCGAACGTAGTTTTTTGCTAGTGCTGATCAGAGATGCCTTCCCTTTATGGGATTTTGCTCTGTCTTGCAGTAGCTTCCTTCTCTTGTTATAAAGTTTGTTTATGGCTGGGGTCCACCAGATAGGATTCCTGCCTTTGGTGGAAAGGGTCTTGGTTTTATTTGGGATTGCATGATCCATGCATTCTTGGAGATGCCCGTAGAAAGCATTTGTGAAGGATTCAGCAGTGTGGGATGTGGTTTCCACTGGCCCAGGGGGCTTGAAGGATACCATTTCAGTCCTATGGAGTGTAAAGTCGGCTTTTGAGAAGTTTCTCACTGTGGTCTTTTGTGCTGGGGGTGGAGGTGGGATATGAATATCTAGGGTTATTAGTTTATGGTCTGATCCCACTAGTGAGAGGTATACTTCTGGTGTTGAGCATTTTGTCCCCATGTTTGTGATGATCAGGTCAAGTATATTATTTCCCCTTGTGGGGGAGGTGAGTAGTTGTTCCATCGCATTTGAGTTGATGAATTCCAGGAACCTTTGGGCTAGGGTGTTGGGGCTTGAGTAATGCACGCAGTCTATGTTTGGGTAGTTGAAGTCTCCCAATATGATGGTATTTGGTGAGACATTCATATCCTCCAGTGTCTTCAGGAAGGCTGAATGAAGTTCCTGAGATTGCGAGGGTGGTCTGTAGCATGCTACAAGTTGTATAGCAGTTTTGCCTACGGTTAGATGCACATGGATGGTCTCCGATGCTTCGTGCATTGCCACTAACCTGGAGGTGTGGGTGTCTTTAATTAATATGGACACTCCCCCTCCTTTTGTGGTTCGGCCCAGGTTTTGGGGCTGAAATGCATGATACGAAGTATAACCTGGTAGGGCCGGGGTGCTCTGAGGAGCCTTGAACCAGGTTTCAGTTACTGCACAGACATCGATGCTCTCCATACTGAGGAGTGCTTTGAGAACCTGCATCTTGAGATTTAGACTTCTGGCGTTGAGCAGCATTATCCTTAGTTTTTTTCCTTTATTGTTTTCTAAGGTGGTGGGTTTGTCTTTTGAGCCTTGCCTAAAAAAGGCACTACGAGGGTGGCAAGAGCCTTAGCCAATATCTGGAAGCCCAGTGGTGACAGGTGCAAGCCGTCCCTTGTGAAGCAGCGTGGCTTGTCCAGCATGTCATCCCAAGCAGACAGACATTGGATCCCCCTAGAATGACACCAGTAATTGAGCCAATTATTAAAGATGATCATCTTGTCTTTGTATTGTGGCATCATTCTTGGTGAGGGCAAGATGCTGCTCAGGGTCAGGGTCGTACCGGCCTGGGCTACATAATCAGAGAGTTCCTCTATGTCTCTTTTCATGTAGTCCAAGGAGGTACGTCTCAGGTCATTCACACCGGCATGGACAATGATGGAGTCATATTTGTACTTGCTTTGGAGTGACCTGAGTGCTTGTGTTATGTGGCGGACCCTAGCTCCTGACAGGCAGCTCACTGTTACCCTCTCTTTGTTCAGCCTGGTAAGCGGGACATCAGTGTGCCTGACTATAGAGTCGCCTATTACTAGTGTATCAGGCATGGTGTTTCGCCTTAAGGGCTGTGATTGTTTGGCACACTGACTTTGTGTACTATGTGTTGCATGTGCAGAGTTTTGAGGTGGTGTTTTCTTGGATGTCTGCTTTGGGAGCCTCTGTTGTTTCGGTAAGTTTTTTATTAGAGCCTCCGAGTATGTCTTTGTGTTATTATGTGTTTGGTTTGCAGTTGTGGTTGGTTTATGTGAGACTGGGTTTGTTGTGTGTGTGGTTACCTTCTCCTCCTGACTGGTCTTGCTAGTCCTGTGTTGAGAGAGTTTAGCCTCCAGTTTGGCTATATAGTTGCATCTCTCACATGTGTTTGTGTTTGTTGGGAGGAGGAGAGGGTTGTCTGTGTACATGAGACAATTGTAACATTGTCTCAGGATTCCCAGATTAACCAGCTGAACTGAAGAGGACGTCAGTAATATACCACTTGACATGCCAGAATAGTATAAGGGGGTGATGTGTAACTGGGTCAGAGAGAGGACTTTGAAGGGAAGTGGGTATTAGCACGGGTTGTAGGTGGATGTAGTGCTTACGTTAGTTTAAGGGTGCTTCACTTAAAAGAAAGGTTTTAGGAGCAAGTGCTAGGTTTATGATAAAGCGAATAGACTGATTTTGTTGAAAGTAGAGCTTTCTTAAGGGAAAAATTGAAGTGCAGACTTGGCGGAGCCAGGAATAGTTTAAGCCTGTTTAACCAGCTATGCGCACAATCGCGCAAAGCCGCCCAAACGCGGATTTTAAACAGGGAACTTCAAAAGAGCTGGAAATGGTCCAAAATGACCAATTACTACAAGCTCTTGTGCTGAGGTCACTCCTTCAAGGACAGATAAGCTGCTCAAGGCTCCCCACTCCCACTGGTGAGCAAAGAAACCTCCCTCTATCCAAGCAAGGCAATGGACAACACAGGAACTATACCACAGTCCAGAATACAGCAAAGCCTGTATACTGGTCTAAACTAGTCGAGAAAGGCAGGAAAACAAGGATTTTTTTATTTTTTAGGTTAGAAAGTACACAGAAATGCAGGAAAAACAGTAATAATCACTTACACAGGCTAGCTCACTTTAGTGGGTAGCCTCAACAGTTAAATTTAACAACAAACTTTCGACCAAATGTAACTTTAAGTGCAGATAATGTACAATGCAAAAAACAGGCAATAAAGCAGTTTAAACTTGTTCAAAGTAAGAAAAGGAAGGTCTCTCAGGTAAAAACAGCAAAAAAAATACTTAGATCAGGAAAGTAGTCACTTTTCTCAGTTCTCTGCTGCTAGCACCACTCTGCAGGACCACGAGGAGCTGTTTCTGAGTAGTATAGCCAGTAGTATAGCCAGTCTAAATTACCTAGGTACAAACTTTAATCAGAGTGATACTTTAAATTACCAAATAATGTAAAGAAATGTTGGTCATCCATAGTGGCTAACATAAACAAATTGGTAAACAAAAATAATTTAGTAAAATTAACATCTTTAAAAGTATGATGTTTTATATTATGTCTACCTGTCATCAAATCCAATTTAACTATTTTCACTGGCTAAATTTATATATTTTAAATCTGTAATACTGTCTTATGTTAGATTGATCTTGAACAACATGAAGGTGTAAGTTTACTACTTAATATTAGTTTGAGTAAACTATTTAAAACCATTTTTTTTTGTAAAATGGAAAATCTGTGTAGATGCCTGCATGGATGCATATATTGTTCAAAGCTAGTAATACAGGTAAATGTAGTCCATTGTAGTCCAAGGCCATCCCTTTCTTAAACAAAGAAATCTCAAGCTTTTAAAATTGCAATTTATAAACGTGTTATAGTCCTTCTGCAGAACAAAACAAACCAGTATAAGTTGCATCTCTGCCTTATTTCACCCTATCAAAATACTAATACTATATTAGCTAGAAATATGACTAACTTATTGCGGTTACTATCAATTAAAAACAAAATAAAACTATTTTGGATTGCATTTCCAAAGTAAATTAACATTTACAAATGACTTATGAATGGATATGCCATTACCTAAAGGATACTAACCCATGATACATATTATACGGAATGGCTTAAAATCTAAACTTTTTGGTACTGCTATATATTAAAAAATGCAAACTTTTTAAAGCAACTATACCTCACACTGATATCAAAAAAGCTACATCAATGTTTTATTCATTAATAGCAAAATACAAATGTAATATATTTTTCTTCTTTGTGGACAGAGTGATTCCAATTGTAATTTGATTAATGTAGACATTTTGCATATTTTTAGGAACAGTCATATGTACAGCAGTTATAAATCAAGCTGATTGCTTTGGGGAGTATATGGTAAGGATGATTATTATTTGTTGAATCTGTGCTGCAGTATTCAAGTGGCATTTTAACAAGGATATTTATTCCAATGTGATTCATTAGGTATTATTGTGTGTTTGACAGATGTTTTTGTTGATGGGAAGAGGGTGTGTGCCCCCAACCAATATAAATCTTTAGGATGTTTTGACTGTTACAGGGAAGTTTGGTGATGTGCCATTCGACTAAAAATTCTTTCAATGTAGCAAACCCTTATCATGACACCCTTACCTGAATATTTACAGTATTACTCATTCCTGAAAAGAATTTAGAAAGAAGTCAAATAATGGTATTTATTGTAATTTTCATACTAGAAAATGTTGTATGACAAAAATACTGGTTGGATCTTAAGTTTGTGCCCTGACCTTCTCTTTTTGTATAACTTTTGTTGCACTTGAAATTTACACTTTGGGTTGCATTTATAAATGTTGTAATGTTTTGCCAAATCAATTTTTTTAATCTTTTTCACTGTTGAAATATTCTGTCTTATGTGCTAATTTGTTTGTGTCTTTCGGCCTTTCATTAATTAATTAAATTGAAGTGTGATATTTTTAAAATACTATATTTTATATAGTCTCCCAAAATTTCAAGAGTTAGGTATGACCTTCTTTAAGACTTGTAGCAATCAAAGTGAATTATATCACAGATCCTGCATCAATTATAATTGATTTGGTTATTAAACTGTTAGTGAATTAAACATATGATTTTATTAAGATCACAAGAGACCATGCAGTTAAGTTAAACCGACCAGTAGAAATATATGCATAGCAATTGACATTAATTAGTCATATACAAGCATAAATGATATGGATGGACTCGGTGATATTGAGTGGTTAATGTACTGATATTCAAAATCCGTTCAGCTTTATGACAGCTTATGTGATTTAATTTTGAAACATAACATTTTTCGTTTTAAAGGGAATTATTCTCATCTACATGCTGCAATGATGGAAATGAGAGTGGTGCCAGTCTAGTTATCTGTCTTACTCTCAGTGAATGTTGTACTTTTTATCTAACAGTAACTTTCTAGACAGAGTTAAACATTTTTCTGCTTTATTGACAATGAACTATTTGCTATTCGTTTAAATTATGCTGAAGTTGAGGAAGTAGTAGGTTATTTAAAAAGTTACTGTGAGCTTGTAAGAATCACATGTTAAGTAGATGCTATATGAAATGTCTTTTTAGATGTTTTATTATGTATAGATGATAATAGGAAAATGCACAGTTCATTCTATAGAAAAGTTATTGATTCAAGCGAAGCATCATTTAACAGCTGTTAGCCACTACATGTATACAAAATATACCAAAAGCATTATTTCTGAGAATGATTGAAAATACTAACATTGAAGAAATGATGCTGGCATGCATAGTGAAAGAGCAGTTATTAAATAGATATACAGGAAAAAAGAACAGGTATAAAATGGAACATTCTCTGATAAATTAATATGTGACAAGTTTGAAGGTGTAACATACCCAGTAAAAGAGAAAACAGTGGTTCCATATGTTTAAGTACACACTAGTAAGTGTAACGTTAAAGAGATAAAGAAGGATAATGACTTTGTGAGCATGTTTGGCATGTATACAAGTGTAAGTAAGGAAGCAGAAGGTATAATTCTCTGTTCCAGAGTGTACTTAAAAGTGTAAAAGTGTTATGTCATCTCTAGGAATGGTGACTTGTTAATACTATATCTATTGACAATGTTCTTTTTCAATTTTAAATAACTGTCTAGATATTTGTGTTATGCATGTATAGGTTCACACTGTATGAACTGAAGCTGAATTTTTACTTGGTTTATATGCCATTCTTCTGTATTAGGGTTTGTAGTACTTTTATTTTATTTAAGTGTACCCATCTTATGTCAATTTGGAGATTTTCTCCCTGGACTTCTGCTGAAAATGGAATATTATCCTAGTCAGACTTTCCCAGTAAACAAATACAGTTAAAATAACTGCAATATTTGTAGCAATACTAAGCTACTTAAGATCATAAGAGATTGCCTGTGTTTTGGGTAAGAGGGATCAAGAATTTGAATGAGTCTTTAAAGAATGGTGTGACAAGTGAGGAATTTGGAAATATAGAAAAGTTACATACAAATATAGACAAAGCAGTACTTTTGAAATGAAAGGCAGTGTGTTTGTTCATCCAGAAACATATTAATGCCTTTATTTTAAATAATTGGTAGATTGTAAAACTGTAAATTCAATTTACATTGCAGTTCATGATTGTGAATGTTGTGCAGGAAAAACAGAACACTGAGTGAGCAAATAAAAAGTATATTACAGCAATTGCTAAAGAAAGATGAAATATAATATACGTCTCAAAACATTGTAATATATATGAATGCAATGCAAAGTTTAAATTGTAGGTATTACAGAGGTTATGTAAAGAAATGGGGTTTGGTGATTTAAGAAACTTGTGTTTGCTGGTGGAAAGTAAATGACAGTGTTGTTTACAAACCTGCAAAATGAGAGATTCCATTGAGAAAATATGTACTAATAAACACTTAATGAAAGAAAATTCATAGTGAATGGTAATATGATGGACAATGTTTTATTGAAGAGCTGTTGTTTTTTCTTTGAAACTTTGGCTGTAAGCTACTTAGTAGAATAGGTTTTATGTGACTTTTTAAATTACACATTAAATGAATGATATGAAATGATTGAAGGACTAGTAAGCTTGAAATGTTACTTGGTTCTAGTTTTATTTATTAATAAGTTATAATAACAGTACATGAACACACCATTCTTCTTTTTTGGTGGGGGTGTTAGCTCTGTTTATTGTTTGTCATTTATCAAACTCCATCTTTCCCATACAGCAGGGTGAGAGCAAACGGAGGGCATAATGCAGGCAGCCCTCAGGGGAAGTTTGGATTTTATTGTGCTTGTGACCCTACCCCCAAGTCAAGTACTCAGTATCATGACCAGAATTCATCATTCAATAAGTATCAACAAAGGTGTGTCATTATTTCCTGCAAATGATGTAACCCCTCAGGGCAGTCCATCATTCTTGAAGCCAGCTTGAAGTCTCCTGTATCTATCTGGCATTAAACTTGGTAGAAACTTGCTTCAGGTTTGGGTGTCCACACCTCCACAGGAGAACCAAAAACTGCAAAGTCATGTCAGAGTATTATTTCTTATAGCTGTTGTTAAGGGTCTCTGACCACCAGGTTTCCATGTTTGCCAGCATGAGGTTTCATCACCCCTGAGGAGCCAGTAATAAACATTTTCTCTCCTCACTTCCATAACTTCAGCTTTGTATGGCTTGTTGACAAATGCCTCAGCTTAATCCGCACAACATATCCATATGGAACACCCGACCAACTAATACTTTAAAGCTGTTAACTTACTGCAATGAAAGGTATATCCCATCTGTTTCTGTATATACATTTGCATTTATGCTGTAACAACCCTTATGTATTACAGAAAAGCCAGCTCTCATGGCATATATGATGAATCCCTCACATTGGCCCAAGTGATCCAAGTTGGTTTAGTGGCTTGAGCTTGTAGGGAGCATGGTGTTGACCATCCTAAGGAGACGGAACATGATGGTGTGGGCAATGTGTCACTGAGCTTTTGTGGTGGTCGAGTACAGAACAGTAACTGGGCTCAGCTGTGCAGGATGGCTATTCTTGGGTCCAGGACAGATACATCTTTGTTGCCCACACTTGATTGTTCTCGTGTAGCTTCAGAACACTGGGGTGTAGGTCCAACAGAAACAACCTGCAAACAGCAGTAACAGCTCTTCACCTGTCCCTGATCCAGTCTGTCACCTGTAGAACAGCACCCCTTGGAAGCTTCACATAGGAACTGTGACTTCATGCATACAGACTTTTTTGGAAGGGAAACTCTGCCATTGCAGGTTACTCCAGGGGGCTAATGAGGTTCAGGAATTCAAGGGGGGGGGGGGTAAGTGAGATAGTTGTAGAGAAACTTGTGGTCAACAGCAACTGGCTAAAAAAAAGAAAAGTGAGTACACCATTTGTTTGGAACATCTGTAAAACATTTTTAAAGCATTTTGAAAGCATTAAAAAGATGTTAATAGTTAAAGTCTTAATATTAATCTTAAGGTAATTTTCCCTTTTAACCAAGTAACTTGTGTTTTAGTGGTGATCACTTCTAGCCTTCTCCCTTAACTGTACTATAGTGAATTAAGGGAAGAGGGAGGTTGGCATAATGGTTAAGATATTTTTCTTACAGACACAAGGTGCAGGGTTTGATAATCACATGGGTTAATTGGCTAGGCTTATAATGGTCCACAAGGGCAGTTAGCCTAGGACTAATCTATGAATCTATGAATTTTTGTTTCCTGAAGGAAATGTTGCTCTTTGTTTTGACTGAGAGGTATATTAATAAAATGATGATGCTTTATGGTCATAATCATTTGCTGAATGCCCCTGTCCCATGAGAAGTGCCAGATTCCTACTTGCATACCACAAATGAATAATTGATAGAACATGTTATGATCTAAATAACTTGAATTAAAATATTCCCTTTGTTTTTCATTTTGTTTGATTTTTGCTTTTGCAGAAGATTGGCAGGTAAAGTAACAGCTTTATCTGCAGTTAAATTAGCGTGTACAGGCACATGCAAGTCAAAACAGAAAGTTAAGCTAATTTTATCAATGTATATTAATATTAGAAAGAAATGTATACTGTTGTTAACGTCAGCTGTGTCAGTTTTAGGCTTATCATTGTGAAGGTTTATAGTTAAAACTGCTGTAGCTCATCTGACCTGAATGACAAATGACCTCCTAGCTGAAATGTTGCCTGTTGATTACATTATCTATAATTACTGTATATTTGTAATGCAAGCAAATATGTATGCATTATATTAAAAGAACTGATACTATATAGCATTTATATTCTACTAATGTCTACAGAGGTTCCTCACTTTAAAGAATACATGGAGTAAGTAAAATGCCCTATGCAGACCACCTCAAGGCCCTATCCCTGTATTCTGTCTCCTACGGGCTGTTGAGGGGAGCTCTTTGCTTGGCATACAGGGCATTGTCAGACCCCAGTCTGATGGACCTCCTGCATATCCACAAAAGAAACAGCACCAGAATTACCAATTACCCGTTCTAAAGACTTAAACCTTGCCTGTGATATAAATAGAACCTGTTGGACAGACAGGTGTGTATCCCAGGGACTACCCAGTCTCTTGAACAGGCTCCCTGTCCATGTGAAGCAGAGTTCCTCCCTATTCCAATTCAAGTGTAACTTGGACAATTGGATGGGGAACAAGAAATTCATTCCTGGCTTGGCACCTATGTCTCTGATGGACACAGGCAGCCTGTAAATGGTTAATCTCCCAAGCCCCTGCTTATACTTATCAAGGTTACCAGAACTTGTCAGAGGTTTGGGATGCATGACTATGTTTAAAAAGGCCCTTGTGGTCGTTAGCCTAGTAAACACCTATGAATCTGTGACACGAGGTAATAATGCTTTGTGTGTAACGACATTAGTTCTTGTTTATACTTGGTACATATATTGCAAATGTTGTGATGTAGATATTGTAGAACAACTAAGGGACACACTGAATTTATAAGACAGTAATTTTAACTCATTCAAGCCTAAACTGGCTTTTTGTATACTTCCATTTAACGCCCATAATTCCTTATGGTAGATGCATAACACACTTAAGTAACTAACTCTAATTCTTAAGGTTTAAATTAGTTTACTACCAGTTTTATGGCTCGCTCTTTGAACATTGCTGTCATATTTAAAACACTAATATTTGATTGAATTACACACACAAACTTCTGATTTTAACATCATAAGAAGAATCATAGAATTGATTCTCATAGGGTATTGAATATTTTCCTTTCACTTCTTCTTAGTCCAGTGGCAGTGACCCCTTACATGAATTCTGAAGGTTTTGGGTTTGAATCCCAAATGACATCTAATAGTTTCCTTTTACTTCTATAATTTTTTTGTTGTTGATTTATATCAGTGAATGTGCAATTTGAGGTCAGTGCTGTAGGAGTACAACGGGACTATTCCCCAAATTAGCTGCTGTTGGGATTTGATACAGAGAAACCTTTCAAGATGAACTAATATTTGAATTCCAGTCATCAAACTGAAGTCAAAGGAGGATATACATAATCAGCAGTTTAAAATCACCTATGTGCATATTAATAAGCATAAGCAGGATTTTGATTTAACTGTCTTATGTGAACCTGTGCTGGAAGTTAATGTAAAAGGATCCTGCAGTAGGTATAAGTACATAAGACTTACAGGCATCCACATGAGCATGCATTTTTTTGTTAAACAAATGGGTAATGGGCACATATCTGTCATGACATAGGGTAGTGGTTATACTGAATGAGGAGCATTGGCCTGGAAATCCCAAGAGCGTCTTTCTTCCTTCTAATGCTGACTTGCAGGATCCAGGCAGTAGTCTTATCCGCAGTGCTGCCCCCCTCCCCACATTTCTTAGGAAAGATCAGGACCTGTATTTCTCTATTGTAGCATGCATATCACATAAAAGTTTGTTGAAAAGGGAAAACTCACTGTTGTGCCTTAAATTAAAAGGTTAGATATTAAAATAATTGGTATGTACTAAAGATCTTACATTAAATAATTTGCTCTTGCTCTAAGTAACTTTTAAACAGATTCTTCAGGCAATCTGATATGTTAGGCAGATTTCCATGTTGTATAAAAGGTCACGTTTGTATTCAGATCTTATATTAAATAATTTTCTGTTATTCTTAGTAACTTTTAAACAGATTCTTCAGGCAATCTGATATGTAAGGCAGATTCCCATGTTGTATAAGAGGTCATATTTGTATTCAGCGGAGGGAGGTGATGGTTTTGATGGAGAAAAATAAGGACTGTTTATCTAGTCCGAACTTCTATGACAAAAGAAATCCTGTTTCTGGAGGCAGTGTCCAGACTTAATTGTGTGGAAACTGCATGAGAAGATGACCAAGTTGCTGTAAACTACACAGTCTGCTGTACTTCACACAGATACTTGCACCTAACACATTCCACCTCAAAATGTGAAACACCACATACATCAGAAACTTGTATGAGCATGTCTGTCTGTGTACCTAGAGTAGGATCTGGATAAAGCCTAAAATGATGGGGGGACAAATAGGGACAGATTTTAAATATTCCTTACAAGCTTAGAAATTTGATAGAATAATAGGTTTTGCATAGCATGAATTTTCTGAAGTATGTGGAGATTTAAACTCAAATGTTTGTCGTTATTTAATTACTTTAGTCCTCTTCTATTTGCCAGAAAGGTACAGATATTTAGGAGGAACACATCAAAAATATGAGTCAAAAATCTGTACAGTTGAGAAGTATGAGAAGTGTGTGTGTGTGTGTGTATGTGTGGGCAAGATCTACCATTTGGTGAATTGTAACTCCAGGAATGCTGACTTCCTACTCTGTTCACCTAAATTAGATCTTCCAAAATTATCTTCCATTAGTTAGCTCTTCTGTGAGACAGTTGTACAAGCAGTTTCATCACCTTTCCAGGAATATTTCTTATACTCTTGATTGTCTAACTACACAATTCGTATATGCAAGTAAAGAGGGGTTGTGGGGGTAAAATCTCTTACATAGGGGATGCAAGGGAGCTTTTTCTCTACAAAAAAATGCTTTTGTAATTTACCTCATGCATAGTTTTGACTGATGTATTGTTTAGAGAACTTCACTCATCCAGTTTGCTGTCACAGTGGTTGCAATTTGTATGCTATAGTTTTGACTGCTCCATCAACTGATATGTGGTGTTTCGCATTCTGTTGAATTATTTATTTGATTTGTGCTGTACCCAGCTTGCAGAAGTTGACGATAGAACACTGGTAGAGTTTGCCTTTTTTTGACATAACTGTACAACTATGGTGTTAGCATATGTAAGTAAGGGATTTGGGGGCAACTCCTCAAAAAATGTAGGACTGACGTTTTTGTTGGTAGAAGGGTGTTTGCAGCTAATTTTGTTTTCATTTTTATTCTTTTACAAATCAAAGATTCCAAAGTTGTTATGATTGTGTTTGCAGTTGAGTTTGCTACCATTTTAGTGTTGTTTGATTCTTGCCTTGGCAGTATTTTGTGTTCAGTTATGTGGCAGTCAGTTGTTATGAAAGTCAAATATGGTTTATATAGAAATATGGGCCTAGTTCCTTCTCTTAAATGGTGTTTTTAAAGTGCAAATTGTTGAATATTTTGATTCACATTTCATTCATTGAACTGTGTTACTGCTGGTGCAACATCATTGGATAGTGGGGATTAGGGAGTTTTCGTTTGCTATTCCCACTGTTGTTTAATATAGCAATAACCCATGCCTGGGTGTGGGTAATGCTGGATTTACCCACGGTTGGTGTGGTTTGGTCACGAGGGTGAAGCCCGAGTGGCCAAACAAAGCCAACCGTGGGTAAATCCAGCATTACCCACACCCAGAAGTGGGTTATTGCTATTATGCAATTACATTATTTAAGAAAAAAAATAATTACTTTTTTTAAATAATGGCATTGTATAATGCCTCCTTGCTGCCCTTCCACAGCTGTCTGGTATTCTGCGGCAGTTCTGATGTGCTGCGCATGCCTACGCAGTACATCAGAGCTGTAGGCAAAAGCAACGGAGAAAGCAAGATCTCTGTTGCTTTTTACAAACTGTTTCGCTATGTTAAATGGGTTTAACATAGCGGGACTGGTTTAAAAAGCAACGGAGATTTTTTAAAGCTCTCTCGCTTTGTTAAACCCATTTAACATAGCGAGACAGTTTTGAAAAAAGCAACGGAGAAAGCAAGATCTCTGTTGCTTTTTTCAAACTGTCTCGCTATGTTAAAGGAGTTTGACGTAGCGAGACAGCTTTAAAAAAAGCAACAGAGAATCTCCGTTGCTTTTTTTAAAGCTGCCTCGCTATGTTAAACTTGTTTAACACAGTGAGACAGTATGAAGCAATGGAGCTCTTGCGTTCTCCGTTGCTTAAAAAAAGAGTTATAGTAATAGAAAAAGTCCGGGCGACCGGACCTTTTTTCCATTACAGTAACTGATTTACAATGTGCACGCTGACCAATCAGCCTGCACATTTTTTAATATTAATTGGGGGTTGTTGTATAATGCTGGAGTTTGTATATTTAAGTAGCAGGTGGGGATAGGGGCACAGCCATTCATGCGAGTAGTGCAAGGCTCAGCAAAAAATACCATTTTCTATTTAGTTTTTGACTTTGCAGTCAATTAAACAGTTTGTTTTTTGTGATTCAGTATTTTATTTTGCCCATGATGTGCATGTGGATTTAATAACAGTTGCTATTCTAATTATGGAAGTGTCCCGATATCTTCACCTCTTTCATCAAGTTCCATACTGTCTAAAACCTAGAACATAACTTTCAAAATTAGTGCAAACCAAACTATGCTGTTTCTTTTTAATTGCATAATAATGCTAATATATTCTATGATTTAGCTTTTTGATGGTCTTGACAACATAAAGTGATTCGCATACAGCAATCTAGCCAGGTAAACAATGCCTGTAGAATAAGAGATTAAGTGTCCAAATACCCCAATAGTCCTTTTCTGTCTTGGCACCACTACATGTGGACTGTTTTCAGTGTGTCTGCATTTACCAGTTTGCATGTGGCATGTTTGCACTGTTTTGTTTTTCCTAATACTAACTTCAAATTGTGTGATTTCTTATTAATACAATTATTATTTAAAGTCATTTATTACAATATTTTTAATAGTTTGCGATCTACACTATTCTCATAATAGCATTCCATACTGTTGTCTTTCCAGTGTTATTGCTGTTACTGTTAAATTATTTTTTATGGTAGGCAATGTGACGCCCGTGCATGGCCCAGTAATCAAGGATCCTCAATCCTCACCACTAGCAGCAGTGAGGGGCATCCACATTGGGAGGATAAACAAGTACACACACGTACAATTTCCCTTAAGAGTACACAGAGAATCACAGTCAGTCTGGGGCTGGTTTCTCCCTTTCTCTCCAGATTCCCAATAAGATTCCCCACTGGCACAGCTATAGGGTTCAGATCTCAGCCAAATGGTCTAGCCAAAACTGCACACCCTCTCTGTCCAACCAGTGCTTCGTGTCCCTGTCCAAGTAGCTTACACACCCACACTTTGAGATTTGATTTATGCACAAACACATAGACACTCCTTGGGAAGGCTGGCACAGGTTCTCCAGCTATGCCCCCTTCTGCCCAGACTATATAAAAGGCCCTTACCCAAGGGTGTCCAATTCTACTGTGCAATGTTATTATCCTATTGGTAAGTGTGACTAAGACTTGAAGGCTATTTAGGAGTGGCTTATACAGTATTACCAAATGCATGCAAGTACTCTGAGAGCTTAAATTATCTCTACACAAAACAGCCACAGTTAAGAGGTTTAAAAATATTTAATAATACATAATAAAAACACAAGACAGTACTCATTTATTCAACACAATCACAATAGAGAGTTCAGAAATCACAGGAAATACTTTAAAACAACATTGTAGGATAGTCTCACATAAATATAGAAACCAGCTAGACTATCTTACTTTTTCTATCTATCTCTAAGAGAAATCACTGTTCTAAATATCTTTCTTACAGAACAAAGCAAACTGCTGGTGAGCTGATGTGTTCAGGTTCAAACACAAATACAAAATGCTATAATTTCTTTCTGAGATAGCCCTTAAATTGATAATACACATTACTGCTGAGTTATCTCAGATTACATCATTCTTGTCACTTCTCTGATTTAGTTCCCAGGCTAACAGAGACTTAAAATTTAACATTTCTTTTTTTCTGCACCTGCCAGGAAGCCACAGCAATAAAAGACAATTTACATGTGAAACCTAGTAATCATCACTGTCTTAGGACAATAGAAAGAATTTCCAGCTGCAGACATCCTGTCTCTGAGCTTGACATCACACACAGTTGTAAAATTCTTTACTTATCAGCTTTCTTCCAGCAGGGTGCACTGTGGTTACATTTTTTAAGTTCAGCACATAAAACAGTTTTCTTATATTTGTCAAACAAGCCTGTGGCTCATATTAATATTTACAATGACATATAATTATTTACAAAATTCTATCTAGCTGGGCCAGCAACCTTCACAGGCAAATGCATTGGTCTACTCAAGCACTCATGGGCTAAAAGCTCAGGGCTTACTTGTTCAAAATGGCAAGTATGCTCAGTCCTACTAAACTGCATAACCCTCCAGCAGCCTAATCCTAGTAAACTGCATAGCCCTTCCAGAGGTCTAACTCTAACCCTAAAACTTCCATGTGGTCCCTAACCTTAATACTAAGATCTCCAATTACTCCCTAATCATGAACTTCCCATCCTGCTCCTTAAACTTAAACTCCCATCCCACTCCCTATCTTTTAACTCCCAATTGTTCTTTTTGCCTAGATTTCCTGATCACAACCCTAACCCAAAAAATCATCCTCACTCCCTAAATCTATTACCAAATTCCACCTCATAACCCTTGCCTTAAATACCACAGCCATCCAGTAAACCTGTGTGCTAAACTGCCCCCCAGGACTGCTACTCTTAACTTACTCAAACTCTGCTCTATGTATCTTTGGGCAGCAGCTCTCCTCTCCCTGTAATGCTGTAATGCATTGCCTGAACACATTGTTTAATTCAAGCACAAGTGACTGCCTTGCAAAGATACTCTCATTCTGTCTGCGAGCCTGTGGTTTGCAAGCACCTGGGACTCAAGTATGTGAGTAAGTAGATCCATATATTCAGTGTATATCTTTTCCCAATGTAATTAAAAATCCCACTAGCAAGTTATGCTTTATAAATTCTGAGTAAATAAACCATGCAACACTGCCATCCTTTGGGTACATGCAGAAACACATGGAACAAGTTTAGAAATTCTGTTTTCTATGAAATGTTTGAATTACATTTGCTTTCTCTGTCAATACTAAGAGTCACATCTAAAAATAATACATTTTCCTTTGAACGACTAGTAACAAATATGAAGCATTGGGTGGTACCCTTTATAAATGTTTCAAATTCTTGATTTTTTTCAGAAATAACAGTCAGTTAAAAAAAACTGTCATCTGTAAAGCGGCTATAATTTATAACCTTTCTAAAAGGGCCATTACAAATGTACTTCTGCTCCCACATAGCTAATGCTGTATTAGAGTAAGGTGAAACTATAGCAACACCCTACCTTACCATTTCCTTGATGGAATATTTACAGTAAAAATAAAATGGGTACTTACCTATTATCGAAACCACATTTTTGCAATAATACAGGTTGCTTCTCGGTGTGTAAATGGTACAAAAAGTCTTTTAAAAATCACAGAAACAATGTTTTCTTAACATATTTTTTTTGTTTGTTTAAGCAGGTTTGTCTGTTAAACATATGAAAAAGTAGTTAGCCGTGGAGTGAAACATATAAAAAGGGATAATGCTGGACAGAGTACAGCATTACCAAGTTGTCATCTCAGTGTCCTCAGCAGCAGGGTCGAGGCAGACACCCATGGATTATAACAAGATTTTATGAAGCATTTCATCAGCTTTTTATTTTGTAGTTTGGCTCGCAGGCAGGGGCTGAGTGGAGTAATTTTAACTTGTTTTAATTTTAAAGAAAATGTTATAGAAGGGAATCTTGTTATTTGTCGCTATCTGTCTTGACCATTAAGACCTCTGTCAGGGTAAGCTGAGGATGTTTTGTACAGGTAGTGTCATTTGACTTGCTTAAACAATGTGTGAAATTACTATTACCAGTAAACCTGCAAGTAAGTTGCAGAACTTGCGGGTGCTTAGTACAGTTAATGTATTCTGAGTTGCTTGAACAGTGCTGTCAACCAAAAAAATAGTGTCTTTGTATCTACAGAAACATTGAAATGAGTGTCTTTGGGTGTAGCACTAAAGGGAAATCATTTGTCCACACTTGTTTTAACATTGTCACTATAAAGTGTTAATGGAGTCCCGACTGTCGGTAAAATTGCAGCGCAGTATGTTTAGGATATTTCAGCACCCTAACACCTTCCACCTCACAGTTAAAATAAAGTAGGGGTACAGCTCCAAAATAATCCTTTCAACAGAAGGACAGCAACTCAGTCAGTTAAAAACAATTCAGACTTCACGTAATCCTTTGAACAATACAGCAGCAGCCGATCCAATTGAACAGTGGGTGTGTAACTTTCACGGTTGTTTAACTTCCTGAATGTAATACAAACAAACTTACTTGCTGTTAATACAGACATTAAATTACATCTTACGCTAATTCCCACACTCCTTTTCAGGCCAACATAAGTATTAATGCAACCACGAAAATGTGGTTGTGATAATACGCAAGTACCTTTAAATGTTCTTTAAAACCAAGACCATAAAAGAAGTCATATTAATGTCATCATCAGGTGAAGTACTGCTGCTAAGAAATTCCATGAATCAAGTCGGTCTAAATTCATGTGGTATTGCAGTGCATATGTCCATTACATCAGTGGTTACAAATAACACATTTTCAACGTATTCCAAACTTTTAAGTTGTCTCTAAAAGTCTCAAGAATTTTTTGTATGTCCTGAAATTTTGAAACTAGTTTTTGACCAAACTGTCAAAAAACAATGGTAGTGCTAGGGGTTCTGTTTTGAAATTGATAGTTGTGATAATTACTCTAATGATGTTCTTCATATTTCATTGTTGCAGTCATCACATTTGGGTTATCTGCCTGCAGGTAGCCCTCAGATGGCCTAAATAAGATGGCCTAAATACTAGAGTCTTCGGATTTCTGCATTGGATGCTGTCGCTTCTTCCTTGATGTCAGGTCGTCAGGGGTATAAAACATGCAGCCGATGCCATTACACCACTCTTTCTTGGCGTGCAGTGCCCGAAGCAGAAGCAGTGCCGGTCAGCTGTCTCCTGAAATTTTCCTTTTCAAATTCTAGACCCGAAGTCTTCAAAAAATCTAAGTACCCCATTGGGGATCCTTTTTCTTGCTCTAACCGATTTCAGTAAAAGTTAACAATTGTCTTACCTGTGGAAAGCAAATACCTCCTAGAGATTTTCATTCTTACTGCATCCCCTATTTAGGCCCAGACCACAACGTCCTTCGTTGTCAGTTTTGTGCCTTGTTCAACACCCAAACCAGTGGTGGCTGGTGACTTCAAATCAAAGGGGGGCTGCAGGAGCCAGCTGAATGGGTGGGGTCAAGGGGAAGGGGTGTGGCCAACCAGAAAGGGGAGGAGCTATGCTCAAAACCACAAAAACTAACTTTAATTAAATGCACTGCCCTGGGTGGCAAACGATCATTATGAGAGTCCAATCAAGACAAAAATAAGTGTGGAAGAATAAAAATATTTCAATGCATTGGCTGCATGACAGCTTGCTTAATATCTAGATGGAAACAAAAGGTTGTGAGGCATGAAAAAATAAATTACTTTTTAAATACATTATTGGAATGCCAGTCAAAATCAAGTACAAGCAAAACCAGAAGCACTCAACTCAAACCACTTCTCCTTGCACTGCAGTTCTAATTATAATTTATATTCAGCTTTATTAAAGTGCCAAGTAACATGCTGAAAGTAGAAATCTCTGTGATGCCCCCACTTGTAAAAATGTTTCTTATCCAAAAAAGACCTGCTGCATGACAACTATCTACTTGTTTCATGGGGAAAACATGTAAGTAAAAAATGAAAATCAAACAAGAAACAAGCTCAAGATAGATTGCTTAAAGGATTACTGTACAGGTTATGGACCACACATGATTGGCATTCTGTTTAGTTTACGGGTAAAGTCTGTAGAGATGACTGGAAGTCTCCAACAAGTGTAATGAGCTTTTTAAAATAATGGAATCCTGTCCTTTAATACCCAAGGCTTATACATTATCTAGTCAAGTATTCTCTGCATGGCAACAACAGAAAGGTGTTCAATGTTGGCAATTCTTTAACAGTATGCTTATTAAAGCTTACTTGCATCTTATGATCTCAGACAAGCTTACATTATGGTCATTAAAGCATTGCTACTTAAGCACAGAGCAACAGGCACTTTGAGTAATAAGCATAAATCAACAGTACAAAAATATGACAGAAACCAGACCTTTCTGCAAAATCAAGGACAGATGAAAAGCCACTGTAGTACTTGTGTCTACCTTGGATGGGGGGGTGGGTGGGAAGACACACTGCACATTTACGCTGCATAACTACTCCTTGCCTTGCTTGGACACATCCAGAGTCAGTACATGGTGGAGTGGGGTGCAACAAGTAGGTCACAATTTGAAATGTCTCTGGCTGACTGTGATGGCCCTGACAAGTGTCATACCTCTCAACCTCAGAGCAAGAAATCTGGACAAAGCCATACACAGAAGTGGGACAAATGCCCACAAATAAGGACAATTTTTAAATATTGCTCTAATAAACTTAGAAAGATAATAGAATAGGTCTTGCATTAGTATGACTTTTCTGAAGGGTATAAAATCTGAAACTCAAATGTCTGCCATTATTTTCTAACTTCAGTCTTTAGTGCTTTGTCACTAATTTGCCAAAAAACACAATTTTATGAAAAATGGACCAAATGTGATGCAAAGATATACAATAGCCACACAATACAGCTGGGAACCTGTCAAAGAAGGGACACTTTAATATTAGTACTGCTAACTTGAGCAGCTGACAAAATAAAAGAATCTACATGCATTTCAAGTAATCTATAACTTTGATTATTACAGTTATTTCTTAATTGTAAACCCTCCATGTTTTCTTCCAAAATTGCTATTTTGCGGAGGGATTATTAGGGGGAAGAGCAACATTTTAAGCCAAAATCGGAGAGAGTTGAGAGGTTGGCTATGCCTAATTCTATAAAGCAATTTATTTGCATGTACCTCTCAAACTGTTAATGCAGTAAATCTGAACAAGGCCAAATATACTGGGGGAACATATAAACAGTACTAAAAATTGCTCTTGTATAAATTGAGACAGTTGATAGAATAACAGTTCTTACTTTAGCATGCATTTTTCTGAAGGTTATGAAGTCTGAAACTCAGTGTATCATTATTTAGTGACTTAATTTCTAAATGATTTGCCAGAAAACTACAAATTTTATGAAGAACAAACCAAAAATAAGAAGCAAAAATCTATTCATTCTTTGAAAATCTGGACAGTTGGGAGGTATAGTTCAGCTGGGCCTGTCTGAGTTTGCTGCCCTTCCCCCCTGACAAAATCACGGTTGAATGGAGCCTCTGCAGCCATTCCTATGAACCATTACTTGGCTATTTCACTCCATTTACCATAAACACTAATGTGCATACTGCTTTACTTGTATGATGAGTTGGACTTCATTTGAAAGTTTTATTTTGTATTTTACAGCACAAACACTAAGTCATCTACTAAACAAAGCAATACAGTCTCACAATGAAAACTTAGCATTAAAACTTCTCTGCTCTTGAAACTCACATTCATTGAAACTGCATTGAAACCCACATTCAAAGAAAATACATTTTGCCAGTGGCACATAAAGATTAATTTTGGGCTGTTTTCAAATCATAGGCCCCTTGCATATGAAACATACATGTGCTCTTTGATACACCTTCCTCAGTGTACTAAATTATATTCCTTGTACAATATATTACAGTTGTTAGAGGGTGTTTTAAATTTGTTTTGAACATTTTTCCAGTAAACAATGAAACAAAATGCATGCGCCCATAATGACAAAACTACCCAGTTCAGAACATTTATCATAAAAGTCTACTCAGACTTCCGCAGTCCACCATTATCAGTAAATATGCACAATTCTACAGTCCACCATTATCAGTAAATATGCACAATTCTACAGTCCATTATCAGTAAATATATACAATTCTACAGTCCATTATCAGTAAATATGCACTATCTCTGAAGTAAACGTCATCTAAATAATTCCACATTAAAGAAATCTGTAACTAATGAAGAGGTTGCTGCTAGCAAACACCTTTATATTTCATGGTTTCATCGAAAAATAAAGTGCCTGTTGCCCCTCAGGAATAAATTGCCTATATTACATTAAAAAAATGATAAGCTAGTAATATTGCAAGAGGAAATGGATGGCAAACTGATAACAAACTCATAGTTAGTATCTTCACCAAGGAGAACATTCTCAGTACAGCAGCATCCACCCCTTGTGGGAGTAGAACCCACAGCCTTCTGCATCAAAGACAAGTACACAACTTGTGCTATTAACAAGGCAAACCAACTTCACTTAAGCAGCACTAAACTTCTCTTCCCCTGCAGCTCTCAGCTGCTTGTAAAATCTACTCAATACTCAACTTTGCAGCACAAGAAAACTGGAAAAAGCCAAAATGTATTGGGGGGGGGGGGGGGTCAAAAGCCCAAAAACCAGGGACACAAACATTGCTTGTATAATCTTGGAAAGTTGCTAGAACTATACATTTTACTGCCAAGCTCCCTGTGCAAAACAGAGCAACATACCACTACGCCAAATCAGCTGTTTTGTAAAAGAGGAAGACAGAAACTTAAATGGCTATCATTTAGTGAATTCAGTTCTCACCATAGCTGCCAACCTCTTAGTACAAAACACCTGGACAAACCCAGTAGTGAGGGAATACAGCCCTCAAACATTCAGTGAATTCAGTTCTTGCCATAGCTGTCAACCTTAGCACAAAAGACCTGGACGAAGCCAATAATGAGGGAATGCAGTCCCAAAAATAGGGACAAATTTCAAATATTCATCTTATAAACGTAGAAAATTGCTAGAATAAAAGGTTGTGTTACTATGTATTTTCTGAAGAACATGAAGTCTGAAATTCAAATGCCTGTCAATTTTACTGCTGACAGAATAAAAACAATTTTCAGCAGAGACCCAGGGAGGAAATACTGCAGACACGTCTTTGTAAAATGACAGGGCACCAGAGCAAATCCACACAAACACAGGGAGGAGATGCAGACTACACACAGAAGGCACCCCAGCCAAGAATCAAACCAGAAAACCTATAGCTGTGAGGCAACAATACTACCACTGCACCATCAAATATGCAAGGACATAAACATTCAGAAACCTGAAGTCTGAAATTCAAATGCCTGTCAATTTTATTTAACATTTGTTAATCAGGACAGTCTGACTTGGAACAAAAAAAAAAAATCAGCAGAGGCCCAGGAAGAAATAATGCAGACATGTCTTTGTAACATGGGAGGACACAAAAGCAAACCCACACAAACACAGGGAGAAGATAAAGACCCCACAAAGAAGGCACGCCAGCCAAGAAGCAAACTTGAGAACCTGCAGCTGTGAGGCAACAATGCTACAACTGCCCCATCAAATATCAAGCATTACAACATTTACAAACCACAGATATTATGAGGAACAGATCAGATCAAACATGAGGCAAAAATCTGCAGTTTTTTTTTTCACAAATGGTGGTGGGTAGGGAATTAAGGTCTTTAAAACCTGCATACAAGGTACAGGATTCAAGCCTGAGGTATTCCCTACCACACACACAAACACCTGTAGTAGCAAACCTCAAAAACTAAATATACTGCATTGGGTGCCAAACAGTTGTCATGAGAGTCCAATCAAGACAAAATGAAGTGTAGAAGAATAAAAATATTTCAATGCATTGGCTGCATGACAGCTTAATATCTAGATGGAAACAAAAAAGTTTGTGAGGCATGAAGAAATAAATTGCTTTTTTTTTAAATACATTAATGGAATGCCAGTCAAAATCAAGTATAAGAAAACAAGCAGCACTCAACTCAAACCACTTCTTGCACTGCAGTTCTAATTATAATTTATATTCAGCTTTATTAAAGTAACAAGTAACATGCTGAAAGTAGAAATCTCTGATGCCCCCACTTATAAAAATGTTCCTTATCCAAAAAAAGACCTGCTGCCTGACAACTACTTGTTTCATGGGGAAAACATGATCAAAGTAAAAAATGAAAAGCAAACAAGAAATAAGCTCAAGATACATTGCTTAAAAGGATTACTGTACAGGTTATAGACCACACGATTGGCATTCGGTTTATGGTTAAAGCCTGCAGAGATGACTGTAAGTCTCCAAGTGTAATGAGACTCTTAAAATAATGTAATTCTATCCTTTATTACAAATACTGGCATATGCATTTCAATACCCAAGGCTTATACATTATCTAGTTAAGTATTCTCTACATGGCAACAGAAAGGCTTTCAATGTTGGCAATTCTTTAACAGTATGCTTATTAAAGCTTACTTGCATCTTGCAATCTCAGCCAAGCTTACCTGATGGTCATTAAAGTATTGCTACTTAAACACAGAGCAACATGCACTTTGAGTAATAAGCATAAATCAACAGTACAAAAAATATGACAGAAACCAGACCATTCTGCAAAAATCAAGGACAGATGAAAAGCCACTCTAGTACTTGTGTCTACCTTGGATGGGTGGGATTCTCTGCACATTTACACTGCATAACTACTCCTTGCCTTGTTCGACACGTCCAGAGTCACTACATGGGGGAGTGGGGTGTAACAAGTATGTCACAGTTTGAAATGTCTCTGGCTGACTTGTGATGGCCCTGACACATTTTTCATACCTCTCAACCTCAGAGCAAGAAATCTGGACAAAGTCATACAAAGAAATGGGACAAAGGCCCAAAAATAAGGACAATTTTTAAAATATCGCTCTTATAACCTTAGAAAGCTAATATAGAGGTCTTGCATTAGTATGAATTTTCTGAATGGTATGAAATCTGAAACTCAAATGTCTGTCATTATTTACTAACTTCAGTCTTTAATTATTTAGGTTCATAGGTTCATAGGTTCATAGGTTAGTCACTAATTTGCCAAAAAAACACAATTTTATGAAAAATGGACCAAAAAATGTGATGTAAAAATATAAAATAGCAACACAATACAGCTGGGAACCTGTCAAAGAAGGGACACTTTAATATTAGTA
Source organism: Protopterus annectens (assembly GCF_019279795.1). Classification (NCBI taxonomy): domain Eukaryota; kingdom Metazoa; phylum Chordata; order Ceratodontiformes; family Protopteridae; genus Protopterus; species Protopterus annectens. The sequence goes on along the minus strand of NC_056750.1, from coordinate 360,531,973 downwards.
CTGCTAACTTGAGCAGCTGACAAAATAAAATAATCTACATGCATTTCTGAAATAAAAGTAATCTGATTATTACAGTTATTTCTTAATTATAAACCCTCCATGTTTTCTTCCAAAATTGCTATTTTGTGGAGGGATCATTAGGGGAAGAGCAACATTTTGAGTCAAAATCAGGGACAGTTCAGAGGTTTGGCTATGCCTAATTCTATAAAGCAATTTATTTGCATGTACCTCTCAACCTGTTAATGCAATAAATCTGGACAAGGCCAGATATATTGGGGGAACATATAAACAGTACTAAAAATTGCTCTTGTATAAACTGGGACATAAATCTGGACAAGGCCAAATATATTGGGGGGAACATACAAACAGTACTAAAAAATGCTCTTCTATAAACTGGGACAGTTGATAGAACAGGTCTTACTTTAGCATGCATTTTTCTGAAGGTTATGAAGTCTGAAACTAGGTGTGTCATTATTTAGTGACTTAATTCCTAAATGATTTGCCAGAAAACCACAAATTGTTATGAGGAACAAATCAAAAATAAGAAGCAAAACATCTATTCATTCTTTGAAAATCTGGACAGTTGGGAGGTTTGGTTCAGCTGGGCTGTCTAAGTTTGCCGCCCTTCCCCCTCACAAAACCCTGGTCGAATGGAGCCTCCCTGCAGCCATTCCAATGATCCATTAATTTGCTATTTCACTCCATTTACCATAAACACTAATGTGCATACTGATTTACTTCTATAATGATTTGAACTTCATTTGAAAGTTTTATTTTTGCATTTTACAGCGCAAACACTAAGACATAACAAACTTGGCATTAAACCTTCTCTGCCCTTGAAACTCACATTCACTGAAACAACATTAAAATCCACATTCAAAGAAAATACATTTTACTCGTGGCAGATAAAAATTAATTCTGGGCTGTTTTCAAATCATAGGCCCCTTGCATATGAAACATACATGTGCTCTTTGATACACCTTCCTATTGCTTTGAACATTTTTCCAGTAAACAATGAAACAAAACTGTCCAATTCAGAACATTTCCATCATAAAAGTCTACTCAAACTTCTACAGTCCACTATTATCAGTAAATATGCACAAACTCTGAACTAGTAAAAAAGTCATCTAAATAATTCTACGTTAAATAAATCTGTAATGAAGAAGTTGGTGCTAGCAATCACCTTTATATTTCATGGTTTCATCGAACAATAAAGTGTCCGATGCCCCTGTGGAATAAATTGCCTAAATTACATTAAAAATAAGCTAGTAATATTGCAATAGGAAATGGATGGCAAACTGATAACAGGCTCATAATTAGTATCTTAACTTTCAGCATTCACCCCTTATGGGAGTAGAACCAACAACCTTCTGCATCAAAAGCAAGCACACAGCCTGTTGTGCTATTAGCACTAAACTTCTCTTCCCCTGCAGCTCTCAGCTCCTTGTAAAATCTGCTCAATACTCAACTGCATCTCAACTTCACAGCACAAGAAGTCTGGAAAAAGCCAAATTTATTGGGGTGGGTCAAAGGGCAAAACCAGGGACACATTAAACATTGCTTGTATAATCTTGAAAGCTGCTAGAATAAAATGCCGTGTTACCACGGTACCACCATACATTTTACTGCCAAAGTCCCTGTGCAAAAAGAGTCAGAACATACCACTATGCCAAATCACCTGCTTTGTGAAAGAAAAATGCTGTGTTACCACCGTACATTTTACAGACAAGGTCCCTGTGCAAAACAGTCAAGAGCAACATACCACTACGCCAAATCAGCTGTTTTGTGAACGAGAGGAAGACTGAAACTTAAATGGCTATCATTTAATTAATTCAGTTCTCACCATAGCTGTCAACCTCTTAGCACAAAACACCTGGACAAACCCAGTAATGAGGGAATACAGCCCTCAAACATATTCAGTGAATTCAGTTCTTGCCATAGCTGTCAACCTTAGCACAAAAACCTGGACAAAGCCACTAACAGGGTATTACAGTCCCAAAAATAAGGAAAAATTTCAAATAGTCATCTTATAAACTTAAAAATTGCTATAATAAAAGGTTGTGTTACTATATATTTATTGCTAGAATAAAAGTTGTTTTACTATGTATTTTCTGAAGACTATGAAGTCTGAAATTCAAATGCCTGTCAATTTTACTTCTGATGGAACAAAAACAATTTTCAGCAGAGGCCCAGGGAGAAATACTGTAGACACGTCTTTGTAAAATGGCAGGATACCAGAGCAAATCCACACAAACACAGAGATAAGATGGAGACTCCACAAAGAAGGCACCACAGCCAAGAATCAAACCACAAATCCTGTAGCTATGAGGCAACAATACTGCCACTGCACCATCAAATATGTAAGAAATTAAACATTCAGAAACCTGAAGTCTGAAATTCAAATGCCTGTCAATTTTATTTAACATTTGTTAATCAGGACAGTCTGACTTGGGACAAAAAAACAATTTTCAGCAGAGGCCCAGGAAGAAATAATGCAGACATGTCTTTGTAACATGGGAGGACACAAAAGCAAACCCACACAAACACAGGGAGAAGATACGGACCCCACAAAGAAGGAACCCCAGCCAAGAATCAAACCTGAGAACCTGCAGCTGTGAGGCAACAATGCTACTACTACACCATCAAATATCAAGCAAACAGACCCCACAAAGAAGGAACCCCAACACTGCTACTACTACACCATCAAATATCAAGCAAACGACCCAACAAAGAAGGAACCCCAGCCAAGAATCAAACCTGAGAACCTGCAGCTGTGAGGCAACAATGCTACTACTACACCATCAAATATCAAGCATTGCAACATTTACAAACCACAGATATTATGAGGAACAGATCAGATCAAATATGAGGCAAAATCTGCAATTTTTACAAATGGTGGTGAGTAGGGAACTCAAGTCTTTAACACCTGCATACAGGGTACAGGGTTCAAGCCTGAGGTATTCCCTACCACACCACCATGAGCACCTGGGGCATTTACACACACACACACACACACACACACACACACACACACACACACACACACACACACACACTCTAAACTTCCCTACCATTCTACACAGTAATAAACTTCCCTACCATTCTACACAGTAATAAACTTCCCTACCATTCTACACAATAATAAACTTCCCTACCATTCTACACAGTAATAAACTTCCCTACCATTCTACACAGTAATAAACTTCCCTACCATTCTACACAGTAATAAACTTCCCTACCATTCTACACAGTAATAAACTTCCCTACCATTCTACACAGTAATAAACTTCCCTACCATTCTACACAGTAGTAAACTTCCCTACCATTCTACACAGTAATAAACTTCCCTACCATTCTACACAGTAGTAAACTTCCCTACCATTCTACACAGTAATAAACTTCCCTACCATTCTACACAGTAAACTAATTAACACACTTACCTGTCCTTGCTGCCCATTCTCCATAATGTAATCCAAATGTGCCCGCGCAATAATCCAAAGACCCGCGATCCAAACCCTTCCCGACGAGAGAGACTGACTGCTGGTGTTGCAGTCCGGCCCCGACGTGTTTTCCCAGCGAGTCTGTACACTTTAAAAGTGCACAGACGTCTCCTCATGTTTCCCTACCTGGACTGCCGGGAGCATGCGCAGTAGACTCGCAGTAGTCTGGACTACTGCGCATGCGTGAAGTCCGCGAATTTTAAAAAATTTTTTTTTTCTTTTTTTTTTTTTTTAATTTCTTCTTAGTTCTTTTGTTGAGGGGGCTGCAGTCCGGCAGTCCAATAGCACGGGCCGCCCCTGACCCAAACTATTCATCGTTGGGCTATTTTTGCAGCTAATTACTTTCGTACTCATTCTGTGTACTCCGAAATGGCCTTGTCAAGCCATCCGACTACCGATATTCCGAAAAAACATAAGGATCAAGACAGAAACAGACTGCATAGGTCCAAAACTGCTGACAACACTTCCGTTAAGCTAGCCGCCAGTTCGTCGGTACTCAGTGAGGCATTTTCGCAGCCCCTGATACCCACTACTTCTGATTTGCATGCCTGTACTGAGTCCCATTCGGAGTTTGGTATGCAGCGAGATGCTTCTTCGACTATGGAACCTGTGGATGTCTCTACCTTGGATGGGTTCAGAACCGCTGTGTTGGCACCGGCTTCTGAGGGTGTATTCAGGCCTACAGACCTTCATATTAAACCAACATCATCGTTTTCATCCAGGCCAAAAACTTGCACCACACCTAGAAAACCGACGACCAAACTGCAGGATCAGCCCCATATGCCTAAAAAACAAATGCTTAGAATGGCTGAATACCTTATTACCTTAATTAAGGGAAGCCAGCCTTCCCCCTCTAAGAGACCTAGAACTGATTTTCTTTCTGATTCTTCTGATCAGGAGTCTGACATTTCTGCTCCTTCTGATTACCAGGCTTTGCCCTTATCTACTTATGAGGATTCTGATGCAGAGGATTCCATTCCCTCTGCTTCCCCTCCAGACGATTTTTCTTTCGGTGAAACCTTGCACACTCTTAGGGAGCATCTCCGCTGGGAAAGCCAGGATTACTCTGAGTCCAAAAAGAGACTTGGGGAATTCTTACTACTACCTCGACACAGGCCTTTAGCTATCCCTCCTGTTCTGGACATTGTAGATGATGCTTTCTTGGACTCTATCCTTACCCCAGACACTTTACCTGCAGCTCCCAGAAAACCTGACTGGTACTACAGAGCACGTGACTCTTGCAAGTTCCTCTTCAAGAATCCATCTGTGGATCCAGAGACCATTTCCCAAGGACCAAAAGGCATTAAGGCTACTGCTGCCAAAAATCCTACCCCTTCTGATAGGGATTCTAGAGACTTAGATGGGGTAAGAAGGTATACACTTCTGCTACTTTGGCCATTAGGGCTTTAAATTGCCAGTTTCATATGTTAAAGGTATCAGAAGCATATTGTGGGGCTACTTAAACAGTAAATGATGTTGATTCCTGACTGTACTGAACACAAAGAATTGCAGGATGTTCATCGTGTTTCACTGTTGCAGTCATTACTCGGGTTATCCTGCTGGCAGGCAACCCGCAGTCGGCCTGAATTCCAAAGTCCTGGTCCGGCGTCGGTTGCTGTCACCTCTTCCCTGACATCAGTGCGCCAGGGGTATAAAAGATGCAGCCAATGCCATTTTCTTCAGTCTTTCTTGCCGCGCGGTGCCCGAAGCAAAAGCAGTTCATAAGTGCCGATCGGCCGATTCCTGAGATTTTCAAATCCGAATTTCAGAACCAAAGTCTTCTTTAAAGCTAAGTACCCCATTGGGGAAAATTTTTTCATGCTCCAGACCGATGTCAGAAAAAGTTAACAATTGTATTTCTTGTGGGAAGCAAATACCTCATAAGGATTTTCACTCTTATTGTATTCCTTGCCTAGGCCCTGACCACAACGTTGCTAGCTGTTGGTTTTGTGCTAGATTTAACCAACACACTATTAAGCGTCGGTACGATTTTGCATTCCATTATTTTGGCTGAAGGTTTAATTACATAATGCCATCGGAGCAGCTGATGACCGCAGTTTACAAAAAACGCAAGGACAAGGATAGGCATCCGAGGTCCAAAACTGACGACGAGGCCTCCACTAGGCCAGTCGCCGGCTCTCAGTGAGGCGCTTTCGCAGCCCCTGGCGTCTGCTACCTCAGAGCCACAGGCCACTTCCGACTCCCATGTGGAGCCGACTGGGCCTCTGGATACTCAAGGTATTGGACACTCGGAAATCATCCCCTCAGATGGGTCCGGAGACGCTGAGCAGGCATTGGCTTCTGAGGGTGTCTTCAGACCTACACAGTTATATATTAAACTACCTTCAGCTTCAAAGACAATGACTAAAGCAGCTCTAAAGACAAAGAAACAAGTACAGCATTCTCCTACTCAGACTACAATGCCTAAAAAAACAAATGCTTAAGATGGCCGAAGACCTAATTACTTTGATCAGGGGTTCCCATCCCCCTCCTGATAAGAGGCCTAGGCAAGAGACAGAATACAATTCCCTTGATAAGGTTTCTATTTCCTCTGATTCCTCTTCTGAACAGGATTATTCCATTCCTCCTTATGAGGATTCTGATGCTGAAGAATCCATTGCTTCAGCCTCTCCTCCTGAGGATTATTCTTTTGGGAAACTCTACATACCATGAGGGAGCATTTCCACTGGGAAAGCCAAGATTACTCTGAATCTAAGAAAAGACTCCGAGACTTTCTGCTATTACCTCAGCACAGGCCCCTTGCTATTCCACCTGTTCTAGACATTGTAGATGATGTATTTTCAGAATCCGGCCTGTCCCCAAACTCTTTACCTCCTGCACATGCTAAGCCTGACAGATACTACAGGGTCCCGGATTCTCATAAATTCCTATATAAGAACTCTGCTGCTGACCCAGAAACCATATCTCAGGGTCCCAAAGGGGTCAGAGTTTCCACTGCTAAAAACCCTGTCCCCTCTGATAGGGATTCTAGGGCACTGGACAGATGGGGAAAAATTATAAACTTCTGCTACCTTGGCTGTAAGGGCTTTAAATTGTCAGTTTCATATGCTTAAATATTAGCAATACTTAATGTCACTGCTTAAACAGAAAATGTTGACAAATTCTGAATGTTCAGAGAACAAGGAATTGCAGGATTTATTGCATGCAACTGAACAAGTGGGAAAGCATACTTTGCAATGCGGTTATGATTTACTGGAGACCTCTTGCAGGGCCGCAGTTACAGGTTCTGTTATTAGAAGGCATGCTTGGTTAAAGGAACGGAATCTACCTGATCATGTTAAAGCAAAATTATTAGATGCCCCATTACAACATGATACCTTGTTTGGTGCTAAAGCAGAAGAGGTCTTGGAGAAAATGGAGGATAAAGTGAAATCCATGCAGACAGTTAAGGATTTTTTGCAGGTACAGCCTCCCAGATTTAGCAGGAACTGGCCTTCCAAAAATTGGTCCTTTCTAGTGTCAGACAGGCCACAAAGAGGCAGATACAGACATCCCAGAGGCAGATCTCAGCCCCAAGGCTCATACAAGCCTAAACAATGTGGTGCTCCTACCTCCAAAAGTGGAGAAGACAAATCACAACCTTACATGAAACAGTCCCAATGACTTTCCTCTGCCAGATCCAAGCACTTTTCTTTTAGCAGCCCCCTTAGGGGGAAAACTAGCACTTTTTTCACAAAATTGGCAAAAGATTACCCAAGACAAATGGGTCTTGAATATAGTGTCCTAGGGCTACAGGTTCCATTTTCATACCCTGCCAAGGGCAAAAGGTATGCCAGACCTGCCACACAATCAATGGGCAGAGGCACAAAAACAAATTACAGCCCTCATGGACATGGGGGCCATTCAACAAGTGCCACAACAAGAGCAGGGACAAGGATTTTTCTCAAGACTTTTCTTGGTGCCCAGAAAGGACAAAGCCTGGAGACCAATACTGGACCTGTCTATACTAAACATGTTTCTGGAGGTTCCAAAATTCAAGATGCTGACTCTGCAGCAGCTACTGCCTATGCTGGGCAAGAAGGCTTGGCTCGTAACTTTGGACTTAAAAGAGGCATACCTGCATGTCCCATTCAGACAATCTTGCAGAAGATACCTCAGATTCATAGCTGTCGCAATGCACTACCAATTTTCTGCACTGCCCTTTGGCTTATCTACTGCACCCAGGGTCTTCACAAAATGCGTGGCACCAGTAATTGCATTTTGCAGACAAAGAGGAATTCAAATATATCCCTAGTTGGACAACTGCCTTATTCAAGCAGAGAACAAAGACATTCTTCTACAGCATCTGGCGTTTGTAAAAAGATTACTAATTTGCCTAGGGTACACAGTAAACAAAAAGAAATCAAAACTAGTACCCTCTCAAGAGATAATATTCCTGGGTGCAAGCTTAAATACAACTGCCCAGATGGCTTATCTCATGCCAGACAAACAAAGACAACTGACTTCTTACTTCACAAAGTTGGCAACAAAGACCCAGTTATCTGCAAGGAAAATCCTGTAGGCCTTGGGCTTCATGGCATCCTGCATTCTACTAATTCCGTATGCCAGACTGCATATGAGGAAACTACAATGGTATCTAAAAAGTGTTTGGACTCAGCATTGCCACAGCCTGGGGACAGTAATTACTCTTATTCCCTGCCTGCAACAGGAGTTTTGATGGTGGGCACAGGCCTGTCACCACAACAAGGGTCTGCCATTCACTTTACCCACAGCCAGACAGACACTGACAACGGATGCATCAGACTATGCCTGGGGGGCACATATGGCAGGAAAATGTATTCAGGGCACATGGCCTGCAAGCCAGATGCATCTTCATATCAATCAAAAAGAGATGCTAGCTGTTCAGAATGCCCTGACAGCTTTCAAGGACCTACTTCATCCAGGACAGCTACTGATAAAGACAGACAATACTATGGTCATGTGGTACATAAACAAGCAGGGAGGCACACATTCCTATGCCCTCTGCAGACAAGCAATGACTTTGTGGGACACAGCATTAATTCACCAAGTTCACCTGCAATCACAATTCCTGACAGGAAAAACAAATACTCTGACAGACGAACTAAGCAGAAACCTCATGGATCCCCACGAGTGGAAACTGGATCCACAAGTCTTCAGCATGATAACAAGGAAATGGGGATGCCCAGACATAGATCTATTCGCCTCCCCTCACAACTGCCAATTACAGAGATTTTGCACAAGGATTTTTCACAAACAAGCATGGAGAGTGGATGCCCTATCCTTCAGCTGGAAAAACCTAATGGTATACGCCTTTCCTCCACTGCCTCTCCTTCCCAAGGTACTCCTAAAGGTCAGACAAGAGAAGCCAAAAATGATACTGATTGCACCAGACTGGCCACGCCAGCACTGGTACCCAATCCTAAAGAGCTTGTCTCAAGGCCCAGCATGGATATTGCCTCAGACTTCTCACTTGCTGACCCAACAAAACAGTCAGATCCTGCACAGTAAACTCAGGACCTTAAATCTGGCAGCATGGCAGATAATGTAGCCATTCAGAACACTCCTCTTTCAAAAGCTGTTATGGATGTTATCTTGGAGGCCAGGAGGCCCAGTACCAGAAAATCTTATGCAGAAAAATGGAAGAGATTCTGTGCTTGGAACCAGGAACAAGGCATTGACACATATATACCAAATATTCTTCAGATTTTACAATACCTAACTGAGATGCTGGACAAAGTCCTTTCCTTTTCTTCAGTTAAGATTCATGCCTCTGCCATTTCAGCCCATTACAATACGGAACCTCCTATCTTTTATCATCCTCTAATAAAGCAGTACCTCAGAGGGGCCAAAAATATAAGACCTCCAAGGAGAGCACCAATACCTGCATGGGACCTCAATTATGTCTTGGAAAAACTCACACTGCCTCCCTTTGTTCCAGCCTCAACAGCTGATATAAAATTCTTATCCTGGAAAGCAGCTCTGCTACTAGCAATAACCTCTGCAAGATGAGTCTCGGAGTTACAAGCACTCATGGCTGTGGAACCCTTTATCATATTTCATCCAGACAGGGTTTCTCTGAGGACAAATCCAACATTTATGCCTAAGGTATTGTCCAGTGTGGCCCTCAACCAAACCATTCACTTGCCTACCTTTTATCCAAACCGACAGAACAAGAGTGAGAAAATTCTGCACTCTTTGGACATACACAGGCAGCTACACTTTTACTTGGACAGAACTAAAGCTTTCAGAAAGACTGAGCAACTTTTAGTGTCATATGCTGCAGGGTCACAAGGAAAGGCTATCTCAAAACAGACTATTTCTAAATGGATAGATCATTGCATCCATTTCTGCTATTCTCAGCATGGCAAATCAGTGCCTAAGGGCATTAGGCCTCATTCTACCAGAGCAACAGCCACTTCAGCAGCCTTCCTCAGAGGAGTGCCAACCAAAGATATCTTAGAGGCTGCAACTTGGAGTTCAGTGCACACTTTTACAAGGCACTACCACTTACCACTTTACTCTAAATCCAGAGCAGGCTTTGCCACTGCAGGGCTGCAGGGCCTCATAGCCTCTCATAACCCTATTTAGTTCAGCCACCCATACTCAGCTTTGGGATTCAACCCAAGACTAATGACTGCAACAGTGAAACACGATGAACATAGTACAGTTGTGTACCTACCATAAATGTAGATGTTCGAGTGTATTCACTGTTGCAGTCCGGGTTACCCTCCCACCGTCCCCCTTTCTTTTGCTGGGGTTCATCTGTACTTCTCTATTCTATACAACCTATGTGGTGTATTTGCTTGCAGATGAAGGAAATGTTTCTGTACTGCATGTATGTTTATTGGCATATTATATTTAGCCTACCTTTTTGGGGGCACCTGACATCTGGGGCAAGAAAAACTGAAGAAAATGGCGTCGGCTGCATCTTTTATACCCCTGGCGCACTGACGTCAAGGAAGAGGCAACAGCAACCGATGCTGGACCAGGACTTTGGAATTCAGGCCGACTGCGGGTAGCCTGCCAGTAGGATAACCCAAGAGTAATGACTACAACAGTGAATACACTCGAACATCTACATTTATGGTAGGTGCACAACTGTACTATTTAATGCACTCTACAGAATAAGTGGGTAAACATATTTTGCAATGTGGTTTTGATGCTTTAGAAGCATCTTGCAGGGCTGCTGTCACTGGGTCTGTAATTAGAAGGCATGCTTGGCCTAAGGAACATAACTTGCCAGATCATGTAAAAGCTAAATTACTGGATGCTCCCTTAAACCAAGACTGCCTTTTTGGCAACAAAGCAGAAGAAGTCCTCAAAAGGATGGAGGAAAAAGCTAAATCTATGCAAACTGTTAAAGATTTCCTATAAGTGCAGCCTCCCAGATTCAGTAGGCATTGGCCTTCAAAGAACTGGTCCTTTCCAGTCCCTTCTAGGCCTTCTCAGTCCAAACCCAGGAACAGCAGACCACCTAGGCTACAGTCTCAGGCTACGCACAGACCTAAACAGTGGGGGGCTACCACTTCCAAAGCAGGGAGTAGTAAGCCACTCCCCTATAGAAAAATGGCACAATGTCTTAACCTTAACCTTAACCATTCCAAGCCCTGCTCAACTACCTGCTCCCGTAGGAGGAAAGCTCGCCCTGCATGCAAAAAAAACTGGGAACTCATTACCCAGGACAAATGGGTTTTGAACATAGCTTCCCAAGGATACAGATTCCACTTCCACACACTACCAACCCCAAATGGTTGGCCAGACCTACCCCCAAATCAATGGGCAGAGGCCCAACAGCAGGTTTTCTCACTTTTCAATATCAGGGTTATTCAACCTGTCCCAGCAGAACAAAGGGGACAAGGGTTTTATTCAAGACTTTTTCTGGTACCCAGAAAAGACAACTCCTGGCATCCTGTCCTGGACCTTTCTATTCTGAACACCTTTCTGGTAGTTCCAAAATTCAAAATGCTAACCCTGCAACAGCTTCTTCCCATGCTAGCCAAGGATGCCTGGCTGGCAACCCTAGACTTAAAGGAAGCTTACCTCCACGCCCCCAATAAGGGAATCTTGCAGGAAATACCTACACTTCAGGGCAGGATCCATACTTTGTCAGTTCTCTGCACTTCACTTTGGCTTATCTACTGCACCCAGGGTATTCACAAAGTCTCTAGCTCCAGCCATTGCATTTTGCAGGCCGAGAAATATTCAAATATACCCATACTTGGATGACTGTCTTATTCAGGCAGAAAGCCAGGACTTACTATTACAACACCTGGCATTCGTAAAGAAACTTCTAACCTCTCTAGGGTACACCATCAACTAAAAGAAATCTCACCTAGTACCCTGCCTACAGATTGTATTCCTGGGAGCAAGCTTGAACACAACTTCCCAGATGGCATTCCTCACTCCAGAGAAACAAGTTTATTTGACAACCTACTTCAAACTATTGGCCACAAAACCCCAGCTATCTGCAAGGGAAATACTGCAAGTCCTGCGGTTCATGGCCTCTTGCATTTTACTAATTCCATATGTAAGACTGCATATGAGGAAACTCCAATGGTATCTAAAAAGCCTATGGTGGCAACATTCTCAGGACCTGGAAACAATGATTTCTATCATTCCATGTATGAAGACAGAGTTCCTTTGGTGGGCAGAGGCCTGCTACCACAACAAGGGACTCCCTTTCACTCTACCCCCTGCCACCCAAACCCTAACAACAGATGCATCAGACTATGCATGGGGGGCTCACGTGGCAGGGCACTGCATTCAGGGCAGATGGAACCCGAGACAGATGCACCTGCATATCAATCAAAAAAGAAATGTTAGCTGTACAGAATGCTCTGACAGCCTTCAAAGATCGTATTCTTCCAGGACAACTATTGGTAAAGACAGACAACACCAGTTATGTGGTACATAAACAAGCAGGGGGGAACCCACTCGTACCCTTTCTGCAGACTAGCCATGGCTCTGTGGAACACAGCCTTGAGCTACTAAGTGCACCTGCAAGCTCAATTACTGCCAGGCAAACTAAATTCACTGTCAGACAACCTAAGCAGAAATCTCATGGACCCACATGAATGGAAACTAGAACCCAAAATATTCAACCTCTTGAGGAACAAATGGGGGACTCCAGAGGTAGACCTGTTTGCCTCCCCTCAAAACTACCAATTGCACAAATTCTGTACATGAACTCCCCTCAGCCAAGCTTGGAAAGTGGATGCCCTGTCCTTCACCTGGGAAAGCCTCTCAGTTTATGCCTTTCCCCCTCTGCTTCTCCTCTCGAAGGTTCTACTAAAGATCAAACAGGACAAGCGAAGGACAATACTGATTGCACCAGACTGGCCACGCCAGCACTGGTACCCCCTCTTGTGCAGTATGACACTGCTACAACATTGGCACCTGTCTCTGACCCCTTCCCTGCTGTCCCAGAAGGTGGGCCAGATTCTGCACCCTCAGCTTCAAACCCTGAACCTTGCAGCCTGGCTAATTCCTTGAGCTCTCCCCTAGCATCCCTCAGTAAGCAGGTACTGGATGTCATTCTGGAGGCAAGGAGGCCTAGTACTAGAAAATCCTATGCTGAAAAGTGGAAAAGTTACTTTTCCTGGAGCCTAGCTCAGGGGATGGGCACAGTGGTGCCCAGCTTACCTCATATTCTACAGTACTTAACAGAAATGCTTCACAAGGGTCTATCCTTCTCGTCAATTAAAATTCATGCCTCTGCCATTTCAGCACATTATAATACTCAGCCACCCCTCTTCTCTCACCCCTTGCTAAAGCAATTCTTTAGAGGGGCCAAAAATTTAAGACCCCGCAGGAGAGCTCCCACTCCAGCCTGGGACCTTAACTTTGTATTGGAAAAACTCACTCTTCCCTCTTTGAACCAGCAAGATAATCCAAGCGTTGAAAGTACACCATAAAACAAGCAAAAAGGCGAACGCTGACACCACACTATGTAGCTTGAGAAACTGAAAACAATGAAGCAAACTCGTGCAAACCAGCAGGACAAAGTAAAACCGCTTTTAATAACAGTTGAGCGCTTTCACCTGTTACAATACAGGCTTCCTCAGAACAAAAAAACATTCTGAATTGCAGCCCTTAAGTAGATGTTTTGGCTCCAAAAATTTTAAAGCAACATACTCCACTAAAACTTTCTGCATAAACAATAAACAAAAACATTCCAAAATGAATAGGTGACAGAAATAAATAATTATATTATAAATACATATGTATCCTATAAAATGTAATACACACATTCCTCTGAAATTCATATTTGTTAAAAACATATGTTTCTATAAAAGCACTGACTCAACTTATTTATAAACACTTTGACACTAGCGTATTTTGTATAGCAGAGGTTTAATAGACAGTGATTCATTCAAACCTGGGGGTGAGGCAGCATCAGTAAAAATTTGCTACCACATTTCTCTATAAGGCAGCCAACTCTTATAGTCTCCCCCCCTAGGGTCTATTTGAATAAGGTCAATAATACTAAAAGTGAATTTATGTTCAGAACCCTCTTGTTTAATGTGCTTATATAGGGCATTCTTCTCATCTCTCTTTCTAATAGAGTAAAAATGACCGCATATTCTTTTGTTCAGCTGTCTCTCGGTCTTCCCCATGTAGAAAGCAGGACAAGCTGAACATAGTGCGATATATATGACAAGTTTAGTAGTACAATACCCTGCCTTGAATCTAATAGAAGTGTTGGTAGTGTTACCTAACCTAGTGCCTTGACTGTTGTTAATAGCAAAGCACTAGTTGCATCTACCACACTTCTGTGTAGATCTAGAAGTGATAGAAGTCAGAAACATCGTATTTTCTAACAACCTTTTCAAGTTCATACCCATTTTATTTACAAAGTGGGGTTTATCCCCTAAAATGTTGGATATAGAAGCATCCGCCGTAATAGTAAACCAACTTTTGTTAACCAATTGCCTCATCTTATAACTACAAGGACCATATTCGATTACACAAGCTTTATTTAAATTACTACGACCAACTCTAGCAAGGGTAACAACATTATTACCTTGAGAATTTATTCCTAACAAAGGTGTGTACCTAGAACCCCAGCCTTGAATAACCTGCTTACTTACATTTTGCATCATACCAAGGTCATAACCTCTATCACTGAACATAGCCGTAATATACCCAACTTCAGCTATCATATCTATGTAGTCTGAAGTCATTCTAACTGCTCTAATCAACTGTCCCTTGTAGATGTTCCTTAAAAGACTTTTTGGATGATTACTAGAATATTCAAGATAATTGTTAGAAAAAGTGTGTTTCCTGTATATTCTAGATTTAAACCCACAATTAGCCGGGGAGACGAGGGTGTCAAGGTATGCCAGACCATCATGACTGAATGCGTGTGTAAATTTCAAATAAGAACTACTGGTGTTAATATATTCTATAAATTCAGTCAATGTCTCAGTGTCACCATCCCATAATATATATATATATATCGTCAAGGTAACGAGTATAATATTTGATGTGAAGATAGATGTCACTGGTGAACACTACAGACTCCTCCCAGTCGAGCATGACCATATTAGCAAAAATGGGGGTACACGCAGCACCCATAGCTACACCCTTAGTTTGTTTAAAAATCTCTCCTTCAAAAAAGATAAAGTTGTTGTCCAATACCATACTCATCATTCTGTAATCAACCATATCTTATCCCAATCCAACCCTGCATATTTAGTAATACTACGATTAAATGCTTCTAACCCCTCACTTTTGGGGATGCAGGAGAAAAGGTCTATGACATCAAACTAAGATAAAATGTAAGTAAGCAGGTTATTCAAGGCTGGGGTTCTAGGTACACACCTTTGTTAGGAATAAATTCTCAAGGTAATAATGTTGTTACCCTTGCTAGAGTTGGTTGTAGTGATTTAAATAAAGCTTGTGTAATCGAATATGGTCCTTGTAGTTATAAGATGAGGCAATTGGTTAACAAAAGTTGGTTTATTATTACGACGGATGCTTCTATATCCAACATTTTAGGGGATAAACCCCACTTTGTAAATAAAATGGGTATGAACTTGAAAAGGTTGTTAGAAAATACAATGTTTCTGACTTCTAACACTTCTAGATCTACACAGAAGTGTGGTAGATGCAACTGGTGCTTTGCTATTAACAACAGTCAAGGCACTAGGTTAGGTAACACTACCAACACTTCTATTAGATTCAAGGCAGGGTATTGTACTACTAAACTTGTCATATATATCGCACTATGTTCAGCTTGTCCTGCTTTCTACATTGGGAAGACTCAGAGACAGCTGAACAAAAGAATATGCGGTCATTTTTACTCTATTAGAAAGAGAGATGAGAAGAATGCCCTATATAAGCACATTAAACAAGAGGGTTCTGAACATAAATTCACTTTTAGTATTATTGACCTTATTCAAATAGACCCTGGGGGGGAGACTATAAGAGTTGGCTGCCTTATAGAGAAATGTGGTAGCAAATTTTTACTGATGCTGCCTCACCCCCAGGTTTGAATGAATCACTGTCTATTAAACCTCTGCTATACAAAATATGCTAGTGTCAAAGTGTTTATAAATAAGTTGAGTCAGTGCTTTTATAGAAACATATGTTTTTAACAAATATGAATTTCAGAGGAATGTGTGTATTACATTTTATAGGATACATATGTATTTATAATATAATTGTTTATTTCTGTCACCTATTCATTTTGGAATGTTTTTGTTTGTTGTTTATGCAGAAAGTTTTAGTGGAGTATGTTGCTTTAAAAATTTTGGAGCCAAAACATCTATTTAAGGGCTGCAATTCAGAATGTTTTTTTTGTTTTGAGGAAGCCTGTATTGTAACAGGTGAAAGCGCTCAACTGTTATTAAAAGTGGTTTTACTTTGTCCTGCTGGTTTGCACGAGTTTGCTTCATTGTTTTCAGTTTCTCAAGCTACACAGTGTGGTGTCAGCGTTCCCTCTTTGAACCAGATGCTACAGCAGAGTTGAAATTTCTTTCTTGGAAAACAGGCTTCCTTCTAGCCATTACTTCAGCTAGAAGAGTGTCTGAATTACAGGCCCTCATGGCACTGGAACCCTTCATTATCTTCCATGTGGACAGGGTTTCCCTCAGGACTAATCCTTAATTTATGCCCAAGGTGGTGTCTTCTGTGGCCCTAAATCAGTCCATTCATGTGCCTACTTTTTTCCTAATTCACAAAACACAGGGAAACGAATACTGCACTCTCTGGATGTGCACAGACTACTTATATTCTATTTGGACAGGACTAAGCCTATCAGAAAATCTGAACAGCTGCTAGTTAGCTTTGCTGCAGGGGCAGAGGGGAAGGCTATTTCAAAGCAAACCATTTCCAAATGGATAGCCCATTGCATTAATTTCTGCTACAAGCACCATTGGAAAACCTACCCCATAGGGCATAAGATCACATTCCACCAGGGCTGCATCTACCTCTGTGGCATTTCTGAGAGGGGTCTCTACCAGGGACATCCTAGAAGCTGCTACCTGGAGCTCTGTACATACCTTCACCAAGCATTACCACTTGCCTATCTTTTCTAAATTCACAGCTGGATTTGCCACTGCAGTCTTGCAGGGATTAATAGCTGGCCCTAATGCTCTTTAACTTCCTCCTCCCTTCCTTAGCTTTGGGAATCAATCCAAATGTGATGACTGCAACAGTGAAACACGAAGAACATAGAACAGTTGTGTACACTTACCATAAATTTAGATGTTCGATTGTATTCACTGTTGCAGTCGTGGTTACCCTCCCTCCAGCCCCTTGATTTCTCTTGGCTCTACCTTTCCTTCTTGTTTGGCATATATTATGTCATGTGTATTTGCTTTTTCTGGGGGTGTACCATACCATATAATTTCTTCCTATTGTGGGGGCACCTGACATCTGAGGCAAGAAAAACTAATGTAATGGCATCTGCTGCATGTTTTATACCCCTGATGACCTGACGTCAAGGAAGAAGCGACAGCATCCGATGCAGAAATCCCAAGACTCTGGTATTCAGGCCGGCTGAGGGCTACCTGCAGGCAGATAACCCAAATGTGATGACTGCAACAGTGAATACACTTGAATATCTACATTTATGGTAAGTGTATACAACTGTACTTTTTGAAGAACTGTATTAAAGTTATGAAAGGATTTATTACCTCAGAATCTTTAATGTATTTCTTTTAACCTTTTTTTCCTTGTTCTTTACCAAAATGTGATTCTGTCTGTCTTCTTTTTAAAACTTTTATATAAACACATTCATCATGTATGTAAAAATGTTCTGACATATAAAATAGAAGTGCCTACTTTGTGAGAAATGTGTAGTAATTATAATTGTGGTACACAGAAACTAGGAATGACAGAAGATGACAAAAGAAATTGCTGTCAGCTGGAAATTCAAGAAACTGAATCAAAGTACTACAAAACATTAGATGACATCGAAAAGGTATGGCTGATCTTTATTTAGTATTAATAATGTGGATTTGTTTTGTCACCTTTCTTCATAAATAAATCTAATTGAAAAGATTTATACTTGGTTATTTACTACAACAAGATGCGACAGAGAATGGTTTGGTTGTGTTTTGTGCATTATATGATTTTACATAGAAAGACTTATGAAGTGAGTCTTAACCCATTGGATCTCCTTCTTTTCTTGTTCAACAACCATGAAAATTAGTCTCCATGTTCTCAAATGCCATGGCCAGCACTTAAGATTTCCTGTATTTTGAGATAAAAAAAGTTTTTGCTACCAAAGTTACCAGTTCCAGTACATTTTCTGAATCTGGTGTTTGCTTTTATAATGGATGTAAGTACTTTTATGTGGTAATGGAAACGTTTTGGGCTAAGCTAGCTAAACCTATGAAATGCCATCTTCAAGTTCAATGCTATCTTTAATCTGTTATACCTCAGACATTTACAGTACATTTACACTTCCTAGTACTATAAACAGCTCTACACCCAGCTACGCAACTTTGCTATGCAAGCTGTATGCCATCACAAAAGTCACCTTATGAAATCATACCAAACCTTATTAGTAAAGTCGCTCAAAAACTTCTGGAAAGAGATCAGCTGTTTTAGAGGAAGAAAGAATCTTCCCTCCATGAATTCATCTCAACTTTCGTCCTCTGACTTCATTTCTCATTTCATCAACTTTCCCAGCCCTTTCTCTAGCCAGTTCTAAACTGCATCTAACATTCCTATCTCCCCTCCATGCATTCCTTCATTCTGCTTCAGAACTATCACTTCTAAAGGCATTCATCCTCTGCTTGAACAGATTAAAATTGATAGCCCTCCTTCCCGGTGGAGACAACCTTCAGCTATGGTTTATCACTGTACCGACAGCATCATAATCTCATTGACATGGGTCTGTATTAATTCATTGAAGGTTCACTTCAGCGAACCATTTTTCATCGAACTCTGATGACTGAACATTAATTTCAGCGAATGTTCATATCTGTGAAAAATTTATGTAGGGAAAGGAAGCAGTTGACCAGCAGCACAAATCTGCCCTTTTCCCCACTGTAGTGTGATCTCTGAGTTGGTATATATAGTTTAGGTTGCAGCCCCCCACACTGGGAGGTGTGGTGGGTGAAGCCACTTTGGTGGGTTTTACATATTGTGGTGTCTGTTCCAGTATTGTTTTGGCCAAATACTTAGTGTCCCTGTTTAAATTTTTTTTCGATGAACATTCAATGGTTAGGGTTCGATGGAGAAAGGCTCACTGAAGTGAACCTTTGATTAATTAATATAGACCCTAGTGAAACACATTTACAACCTATGTATTACACTTAACATTATGCCTAATATCTGGAAAAATGCCATTGTAAAACCTCTCCTTAAGAAACCTAGTCCTTCTGACTTTCATCCTATTTCTTTTCTTTTCTTCCTACCCCAAGAAAGATTCATGAAAAAATACTTTATTTACAACTCATTCAGTAGATCAACCAATGCCGCATTCTCTTTCTTAAAAGCAGCACAGCTTTTGAACTTGTCACAGTGCATCCACATTTATTTGGTCATTCAGTGACAGCATTCTTCATTGAATGGACAAAGGCCGAGTTACTGGAGGCAATTTTATTGACCTCACCAGGGCCTTTGATCTTGTTGGTCATTCATTTCCCTTAGACCATCTCAATAAAATAAACATTAGTGATCACACACTACTCTTGTTCGAACACTCTCTCTCTAACTGCCACTTCTCAGTGAATTTCAATTTATCAACTTCTACATCAGTCCAGCTGCAGAAAGGTGTCCCACCCAAGGATGTATTCTGACACATCTCCTTATTTCTATCTACATTAGCAAACTTCATTTTGGTTTACCCTGTCTTCCTCTCCTGTTTTTTGCTGTTGGCACAATCTAACCACTCTTGGCTCTTCTCTTGAACTCAAACCTCAGCCTGATTTTCATGCCCTTATTTAATGGGTCATCGATAAACAATTACTGCTAAACTCCTCTAATGCAAAATATATATATTTTTGGCACCAGGCAAAAAGCTTGCTTCTATCTGTAGGTCTGTAAAAATCCTTGAGCATCTTAACATTGTTAAAAATGTCATTTCATTCAAATACCTAAGATTTTGTTGGACCCATTCCTAAATTTCCAACTCTAACTAAACAGCACACACACGCACACAAGTCATCTCTCTCCTGTCCTGGACTAATAGGATCTCCCCCTTTCTGTCCAGACCATGTAGAAATCCCATAGAAAATGTCTTCCACTACTTGCTGTAGCCATTTATCTACCATTCAGTCCATTTCAAATGCCATTTACAGAGTCCGTACTCTGTCACCAAGAAATGAACATCACTGTAACACCATTGAAAAAGCTACTTGCCTACCTGTGAAATAACTTGCTGACTTTCTACTTTTCTCTTATCTTCTTAAACTTAAGAATAAAATGTCCCCCACACTAGCCTCCACACTATTCAAAGAAGCACCAACATACCTTAGAAGCTTTAACCACTCATGTCCTCTGCACAAACATCCACAAACTAGACTTCACTGCACAGACCATTTTTTCTCAGTCCTTTGTCCCAAACTGTGAAAATCTCTACATTTTTTTTATTAAAAATCACAGTTCTTACCTATTTTCTGATCAGAATAAAAAGCACATTTTAGGTCTCCAGGGAAATGTAAATGCAATCTCTCTAGTCATAAAACAACAAAAAATCAAGTTAGCTGCTTTAAACTTCACAAAGACCAATTTATTGTAAGCACTTTCATCGAGGCAAATGCCCCAACTTCATCAGACAACTCAACAGCCATAAAAACCTCCATTTTATATTCACATTCAACATTAATTAAACAGTTAAATCCTTGATTGGGAAATGGGAAATTCACCCCGGGGAGCACTTCTTTGGCTCTGCTCGACAGGGGCACAGGAGAATAATTTTCTTGGGTGGCGAAAGCCGATAGCCTAGTACCTACCTATGAACCATTAGTTAAAACTACTTCATATTTAAAGTGCCCTTGCTTCCTGACTTATAATTTATTGCAATGCCTTAGAAGCTATGGCAACAGTATAAAAAACTTGTTTTTACATGTTATTAAAACCCCCTAATAAATATTTTAAAAGCATAAAATACTTACTATTACAAAAACTTTTTGTTTGTATTTATATTCAATCTAAATATCGAAAATTCAGAAAAATTAGACAAAATGATAGGCACCTCTAAAGGACCATAACTATCTTTCATTATATAAATACCATATAAATCCATAATAAATAATTAAATATCTAAAAAATGTATGTAAAAATGTAAGTTAGGTACGATAAACAGTTTGTGTATAAATATAACCTATACTAATCTAATAAACTTAATAGCAAAAGTATTAGATTAAAAACATATTCTTTAATCTAACATTTTATCTAGAAAATGCTTTTAACTTCAATATACATTTTATAGAAGCATATTCATTCAGCCAAGGGGGTGTATGTGCTGATGTCTGAATTTGCCACATAAGTTCACATTCCTCTAATCTTAATTCCCATGGTCCCCCTCTTAGATTAGGTTCAACTTTCTGAACTATTGTAAAGGCAAACTTATGTGTTGGATTCTCGGCTATGTGCTTAGCCAGGGCGTGTGCCAGAATTCCCTTTTGAATATTATATTGGTGCTCATAAATTATTTGCTTCAGCTTTCTTTCTGTTTTGCCTATATAAAATGATGGGCAAAATTCACATAATGCCACATATACTACTCCCTGGGTATCACAAGTATACTTTCCTCTTATTACATATTGTCTATCTCTAATGGTATACTGCTTTCCTAATTTTATGTACTTGCACTGCTGACAGTGTCCACATTTACCCATACCATTTCTAAATGTATGCTCGTGGCTCTGTCTTTCTAAAAGGCTTTTCAAATTTGGGCCTCCTTTATATGTGAAATGTGGTCATGACTCCAGCACTTTATTAATTCTGTTATCTTCTAGGATTATAGTCCAGTTCTTCAGTATGATGTCCTTAATGTAACTAACGTCTAGGGAATATGTAATCAATAGACTAGCTGTTACATTGCTAACTGTTCTTGGTTGAGTACCCATGTGTTCTGTTTCAACAGGATTTTGTATATCATCACCCCTATAGTTAGCTTGGTAGCCATTTTGTACTATGGGTCTAAAATGGCCGGAAGTTCTTTTAAAGTTAACTTCATCTATAATGTGTGTAAGCAAAGGTTCTGGGTACCCCCTTTTAAGAAACATGTCTTTCAAATTTGCACATGCCAATATGTAATCACTATCTGCAGAAACCATTCTGGCTGACCTTACTATTTGGCCCTTTACAGCAGCTTTCTTTTGAAAATATGGGTGACAGCTTGTAAAGTGCAGAAAGGCATTTGAATAGGTGGGCTTTCTATAAATGGTTGTTCTATACCTATTATTACTTTTATCCTTAGTTATCCGAATATCTAGAAAACTGATAGAATCCATTTCCACCTGGTATGTGAATTCTAAGAAATTGGTAAACTCGGTTATTTTTGTAATAAATTCATCTACCATGCTTGTTTGGCCCTTCCACACAAAAAACACGTCATCTTGGTACCTTGTGTACCATGCTACATTATCCTTGTAGATGTTATTACTAAAAAGGAAATGCTTTTCCCAAAATGCCATTACGTAATTGGAAAAACTGCCGTCACAAGGTGAGCCCATGGCCACCCCTGTTTTCTGCAAATAAAGGTCTCCATTAAAGTACATGAAATTATTTGATAACACTAGTTCTAGTAGTGTTTCAATCACATAGATGTCCAAATTTCTAGCTCCTTTTAAATGTAGGAACTCCCTAACCCATTGCATTCCAAGCGTTTATGGAATTACGGTATAGAGGTCCTTTATATCCACAGTTAAGAAGGTAAACTCAGTATTATATTCTAAATTATTAATGCCTTCTAAAAACCCCCATGAATCAGAACAAATTTGTGTTTCAGTTCTTAGATAGGGCTTCAATTTGTTATCTGTGTATTTTGCACATGCGTATGTAATCAACTCCCTCCCATCTACTATGGGCCTGAGAGGTGGATCATTTAAATTTTTATGTATCTTAGGAGACCCAAATAGAGTTGGTATAACTGGTGCTGGCATATTCAAATATTTTAGGATGTCAATAGTAATACATGATTCCAAAAACAGATAATTTAAAACATTGTGAATTCTTTTATATGCCCCATTAAGTTCATTTAAGCTGACATGTTCATAAGTTTCACTTCTTAAATGTTCAAGCATTTTATTAATATTCATATCTTGATTCATAAACACCAACCCTCCTCCCTTGTCCAGTTTCATAGCCCTAATGTGACACAATATTAACAACTGCAAAAAATCAATTTCTTCTTGTGTAAAATTTCTTTGTGTTTTATGTTTATACAGTGATATACTATTTTTGCTGTCAAACATAGCCCTTAAATCCATTTCACAAACACGTTCAGAGAAAGCAAGAGACTCATGGAGGGGTGGGTTAAATAAACTTGAAATCCTAAAACTACTATTCATTAAAGAATTGGGCCACATCAAAGCTGTTAGATTTAATTTCCTTACAAACAGTTTAAGGTCCACAATAGTCATTGTAAGATCAGCTTTTCTATCAGGGACAAAGGTAAGCCCCTTAGCAAAAGTATCCACCATATTTACATCAATGTCCAGAACAGAGTAATTAAATATTTTAAAATCTTGCAAAGAACTCACATGTATCTTCAAACTTTGTTCTTCCCTTGTCATCTTTTGCGATAATTCTGGCGTCTCCGTTGCGTTCCCCGGTTCCTGTTGTTGCTCCTCCACTGGCCTTGTTGGTTCTGCTGGCGTCCCCGAAAATCCTGATTATTTCTGTTGTTACCATCATTCCCTTGGTCATTACCTTGCGTACTTGCTCGTTGCTGGTTGCCATCTCTTATTCTTTCACTTCAGCGCAAAGTTGTTGTTTGTGGTTGGTCATTTAAATCACCTTGTGTCACTTCAAGCTCTACCCCATTAGCTCCATTGTCCAATATGTGTTGTCATTCCCCCTCGGTCAAACTACTGATTGGTTTATTCGCATCAGGGGGGGGGGTAAGCTATTCCTTTGGAATATTCATTGATGTCATGGAAAATGTTCTTCTTTTTTATCTCTATTGCTTTATTTATACTAGAAACAATGCTAGTATAAATACGAGCATAGTCATATTTATAGCGTACAAACTCTGGGTTAGTAGTAATATTATGCTCTAAAAATTCGAGTTTGGTTTTTAGTGCATCAATTTGAACTGTATATTGTTTAATTAACAGCTCTAAAAATTCAAATCCATGGCGATCAAAAAGCTGAATCAAGTCACAGTGAGCAGGAGATTTATTTATAAGGCCAACTGGATAACGCCATTGGCACAACCCTTTAGGGACAATACACTTGGTGATATATTCACGGAAGTATGATACTTCCAGTTGCAATTTCTGACACCTGAACAATTTAGTGTCAAATTCTGTAAGTTGAGTTAATATAGGCAACTCCATAGAGCTGCTAACATTACCATTAGAACTTGTAATCGTAAAAAAATAGGTATTTTTTAAATATTCCCCCATAGCAGGCACTGTGTTAGGAGCATTATTAGTCCATTTGTTCATTTAAACTAGGAGTCAGGTCATTGTGCACATTAGCCCCATTAGAAGGTACCATACCTGACTCCATAGCAATTTGTGTACTATTTCCAGGTGAAGAACGGCTCAGCCCAGGATTCAAAGAGCCACTAGAAACATTTGCATATGTTAAACCTTAAAGCAAACCAACTTGGCAAGTCAGGACCCGAAATCCAGCAGCAGTGATAATCTACTAAGTTGTATTAAATAGCGGTAGCCAAATGTTTCTGTGCTTTGCTTCCAAACACCCCCTACTACTCCAATTCAACAATCGAAATAAGGATTATTTCGATTGTTGAATTGGAGTAGTAGGGGGTGTTTGGAAGCAAAGCACAGAAACATTTGGCTACCGCTATTTAATACAACTTAGTGGATTATCACTGCTGCTGGATTTCGGGTCCTGACTTGCCGGGTTGGTTTGCTTTTTGGTTTTCAATTGTACTTTTTGATTTGTGGATATGTTAAACCTTGTCAGCTTGCTCTCAGATTTTCAGATGTCCTAGAGGAAGTTTGGAATCTTCCATAATTCCTTTTCTCAATGTTCTTAGATAGCACATCCACTCGTTTAAGCAGTTGCTGTACTAAAATAGTAAGGTTCCCCACGGCATTCTCTTCAGAGGTACTGTTGATTGAAATAGTATCATGTTGAGAAAATAAAGATTGTGAAGTACTTTCAGCCTCGCTTGTCATTACGAACAACTACAAGCTGTGCACTTTACTAACTTGGTAAAAAACAACAAAAAAGCAAGTTAGCTGCTTTAAACTTCAGAAAGACCAATTTATTGTAAGCGCTTTCGTCGAGGCAAATGCCCCAACTTCATCAGACAACACAACAGCCATAAAAGCCTCCATTTTATACTCACATTCAACATAATTAAACAATTAAACAGTTAAATCCTTGATTGTGCCATTAGTTAAAACTACTACATATTTAAAGTGCCCTTGCTTCCTGA
Organism: Protopterus annectens; assembly: GCF_019279795.1. NCBI lineage: Eukaryota > Metazoa > Chordata > Ceratodontiformes > Protopteridae > Protopterus > Protopterus annectens. Next base: position 360,506,449 of record NC_056750.1, on the reverse strand, counting down.
CTTAAAATTTATTACAATGCCTTAGAAGCTATGGCAACAGTATAAAAAACTTGTTTTTACATGTTATTAAAAACCCCTAATAAATATATAAAATCATAAAATACTTACTATTACAAAAACTTTTTGTTTGTATTTATATTCAATCTAAATATCGAAAATTCAGAAAAATCAGACAAAATGATAGGCACCTCTAAACGACCCTAACTATCTTTCATTATATAAATACCATGTAAATCCATGACTTGCATAAATAATTAAATATCTAAAAAACGTATGTAAAAAATGTAAGTTAGATACGATAAACAATTTGTGTATAAATATAACCTATACTAATCTAATAAACTTAATAGCGAAAGTATTAGATTAAAAACATATTCTTTAAGCTAACATTTTATCTAGAAAATGCTTTTAACTTTAATATACATTTTATAGAAGCATATTCATTCAGCCAAGGGGGTGTATGTGCTGATGTCTGAATTTGCCACATAAGTTCACATTCCTCTAATCAATTCCCATGGTCCCCCTCTTAGATTAGGTTCAACTTTCTGAACTATTGTAAAGGCAAACTTATGTGTTGGATTCTCGGCTATGTGCTTAGCCAGGGCATGTGTCAGAATTCCCTTTTGAATATTATATTGGTGCTCATAAATTATTTGCTTCAGCTTTCTTTCTGTTTTGCCTATATAAAATGATGGGCAAAATTCACATAATGCCACATATACTACTCCCTGGGTATCACAAGTATACTTTCCTCTTATTACATATTGTCTATCTCTAATGGTATACTGCTTTCCTAATTTTATGTACTTGCACTGCTGACAGTGTCCACATTTACCCATACCATTTCTAAGTGTATGCTCGTGGCTCTGTCTTTCTAAAAGGCTTTTCAAATTTGGGCCTCCTCTATATGTGAAATGTGGTCATGACTCCAGCACTTTATTAATTCTGTTATCTTCTAGGATTATAGTCCAATTCTTCAGTATGATGTACTTAATGTAACTAACGTCTCTCTAGTCATATAATTTAACCTCTTCATACCCATCTTCCCTCTGCATAACTTTCTCTAACTGATTTTTAATTGTGATTTTTTTAGCATTACACCTTTGATTTCTGTATAATGCATGTATATATTGTATTTTTTCAGTCACTGTGTATAAAATGGATCTTTTTCCTTGATACCCTCAAGCCAACTATGATATTCATTTTGTATACCATATATGTATATGTTGCATTTTGTCATTTACCCTGTGTATAATGTATATAATGTCACATTACTACTGTGTTTACCCCAGGCAGTGACTGAAATATGTCCAATGGATCAGTGCTCTACCCGATTAGCAAATTCAAAATAAAATAAAACATTCTCAACTCTCATCAGTACCAGTTTTATATAATTTTGCTGTTTGTAACCACTGCTGGACAAAGCTTGTAGTCTTTTTTTTTTTTTGCTTACAGAGATTGTAAGGCAATAACACAGAAAACACCATTATTCAAAGGAAAACCAACCTAGGTTCACCTGGCATAAGGCAGGTAGTCAAGGATTAGAAGCAAAAATAGTAGGCTTGGCCAAAAACAACTTGGCCAGACTTGCGTATGAATGTTGGCCTCTCACTGGGTAGTCCTTTATTACTGTGAGGTTTACAATAAGGTTTGCATCTTCAATCACTTGACCAATGACTGACAAGATGATAGTGGAGAATGTCTTCTGTGGTCCTAGCTGTTGAGCTGCTCTTTGGTCTCCATTCTTGAGAATGAATTTTGATAGATATTATGAATGTTAATGTGTCGTGTAGTTCATCCATGACATTGCATGTAGTGCCGAATGAAGTCTCAAGATATGACTCCCAATAATAAGCATTCTATCTGTTCTTGGTGCTGTATGCTTTGCACCTAAGGCTGCCTCTCTCCAAGTAGCATAACTATGCTTATTGGCTAGATGGTATTTAGATAGATTTAGAGATGTTTTCTGATTAATGCTAGTTTATTGAACTGGCAGTCTGTGAAAGAACAGATTTTGAGTTGGCAGTTTAACATCAATGTCCTTTCTTAGATTACTGTAACAGTATTCCAAATCTGACAGAGAATTTCCCTTTCTTTGAGATTTTGCATCCTTGTTGTCAATGTGTTTATGATCAGGTTTAGGAAGGTTGGGATAGGTCAGACCTACAATACCCAGTGCCATTTTTTTTCTGAAATCAGAACTTGTAGTTGAATGTATTTTCATAGAATGTGCTTTGCTGAATTTCAGTTTTGAGAATTGAATTTCTTAGTTCAGCTGACACCCGCTAGATCTGAGGATTCCATCTACACATAAAAACACCTTCCAGGTTGAGCTGAAGTCACCTGATTATATTCCAGTTATTCTGTGAGAACCCCTTTTCATTATGCCGGAGGTGACTAAGCTCTTTATTGGAAATATTTTGCTGCAAGTAGCTAAAAAAAATACTGGGTTGTTTTCTTCTGGCACTGGCTGGAAGTGGGCTTTAAGATGCAGTTTTTCCAAATGGGGAAGATTTTAGGCATGCATTGAAACAGCATGTGTCTCCATAATGCAACAGTATCTTTTATTTGTCTTCTGGGGTTTACCTTCATATCGCCGATCACATATGATCGACTGGCCACATCGTCTAACTGTTTCCGCGAATCCAGAACCGCAAAACTTTTAAAAAGTTGAATAAATCTCAAATTTCAACATTTCCGGCCGCTCCACACCTCCAAACCAGTGCTACCATGGGTCAAAAAGGGGGCGAAATTTTGCCATTTGGATATATGGAATTTGATGTTCAGGATGTTCACACTTTGGTATTCCCAGAAGCGGGGTCGACCATAGTGAGATCGGCATTATGAAGGTAAACCATCCTCTGGCTGTCAGAAAACTCTGATGGAGGTGTGGATCATAATCCACATGACAGGTACTATAGCAGTAATAGATGCCTCCTCTTCTGAGTCTTTGATCTGTGTTAAAATGAGATCTGCAAGGTCCCTTTCCTAGGGACTGACATGATTTTTGTTCCTCATTTTTCTGTGTTAACTCCTCTGAGGCCTTCTTATTTGAGGAACATGCCAAGATGATGAGGAATACCATGGACGTTCTTGGGTATCTTTGTCCATCTCTGAAGTTATGCTTACTTGTGACTTGGGTAGATGGAATCCTTGGTTATTCCTTCTCTAAATCGTCTTGAGACATGACATTCATGCATCCCAGAAACACCCTAATTCCATTCCTCTGTTCCAAAAATAAATAAATAAATGCATACATACATAAAATTTAAGGCAGAATCTGTTTATATCTTGATTTCTCCAACCATTTGGGGAAAAAAGGAGGTCACTTCATTTTTCATTCTCACAGTATAAACATAAGAGGTTTCAACATCTGAATGTTTGCTTTTAACAAGGAACTGTTTGCCATTGATAGGTTTGGTGAAATAACCTATGTGGTGTCTTTCTTGAAACCATGGTGTTTAAATTGCTTTCCATGTAAGGCGCCATTTTAGACTTAGTTCATGCCCCAGACACTAGGATTTTCCTGACAGGACAGTTGTTGTGACAGTTTACTCACAGTCTTCAGATAGCTTTCATACAACCCGGTATAATTCTGATGATTTCACTGCTTATATCCAAGTTGCTGCAGCAAGGATATACATGCTCATTAGTTGTATGACTTTACTTTTTTTTTTTTTTTTTTTTTTTTATATGAAGATCTGAGAAAAGTCACTTGAATGTTTCCTTGGTCACGATACTTAACATCTAACACAGAGCCTTGAGCATTTCATTAAGTGACTCTTAACTTTGGATGAGCATAACACTATCACTGTGATTTCAGAGTAACTGTAGATCATGTGCAAGAAGTGACCACAGTATTTCATGTGCAGTAGCATGTAAGGTCAGGTTACCCTTCCACTATTAGAGTCAGATAAAAAAAATTGCTAAAGCAATCAGCTTTGTACCTCAGCTAAGCCAACAGTCCCAACTCTGCAGGAATTCCTCCCCTAGCCTTGGATGGCATTGTAGAAACCAGGTGTTACAGCTTCAGGCAGTCTGGGAAAATGAATATATCACTTGGACTGTGATCACAAAACAGTACCTTTGTCAAATAATAGTGATTTTTTTGAAAGTCCTAAATGTTGTAAAAAAAGTGGTTGCTGTGTTCCTCATATCCCTCCTGCATGCGTACATATCTCAACTCCGAGATTGCTGTATCTTGGTAGAAAGACAAATCTTTGTAATACCAGAGTCTCAGTCTTTGAAAGTAAAATACTGAAATTATATTCTAGTGATTATACATTAGAGTATTGAGCACTATTTTATTGCATCGAGTCTGGCACCCTTGAAGAACATGGCTATAGACAAGTGAGTACTGGACATCTTAAGCTTAGGTATTTTGTGAAGCTTGTGGAATCACCCTGGCCAGTCCTCATGTTACTGTTCAGCTACTGTCCCCAAAGCTTGGTGAGTGATCCCCCTCACAGAAGGGTGAAGGATTTGGTTTCTAGACATAGCTGATGTTCATTGTGTTTCACTGTTGCAGTCATTACAATTGGGTTATCCTGCTGGCAGGCTACCCGCAGTCGGCCTGAGTTCCAAAGTCTAGGTCCGGCGTCAGTTGCTGGTGCCTCCTCCCTGATGTCAGTGCGCCAGGGGTATAAAAGATGCAGCCGATGCCATTTTCTTCAGTCCTTCTTGCCGCGCGGTGCCTGAAGCAAAAGCAGTTCACAAGTGCCTGTCGGCCGACTCCTGAGATTTTCAAATTCGAATTTCAGATCCGAAGTCTTCATTAAAGCTAAGTACCCCATTGGGGAAACTTTTTTCTTGCTCCAGACCGATGTCAGAAAAAGTTAATAATTGTATTTCTTGTGGGAAGCAAATACCTCATAAGGATTTTCATTCTTACTGTATTCTTTGCCTAGGGCCTGACCACAATGTTGCTAGTTGTCGGTTTTGTGCTAGATTTAACCAGCGCACTATTAAGCGTCGGTACAATTTTGCATTTCATTACTTTGGCAGAAGATTTAATTATATATTGCCGTCAGAACAGCTGACTACCGGAGTTATAAAAAGCGCAAAGAAAAAGAAAAGGACAGGCATCCGAGGTCCAAAACCGACGTTGAGGCTTCCGCTAGGCCTGTCGCAGGTTTGCAGGTTCTCAGTGAGGTGCTTTCGCAGCCCCTGACGCCTGCTACCTCAGAGCCACAGGCTGCTTCCGACTCCCACGTGGAGCTGACTAGGCTGCTGGAAACTCAAGGTATTAGACACTCGGAAACTATTCCCTCAGATGGATCTGGAGCCGCTGAGCAGGCATCGGCTTCTGAGGGTGTTTTCAGGCCTACGCAGTTATATGTGAAACCAACTTCAGCTTCAAAGGCAAAGACCAAAGCATCTCTAAAGACAAAAAAACAAGTACAGCCTCCTCCTGGACAGGCCTCCATGCCTAAAAACCAGATGCGTAAAATGGCCGAAGACCTAATTACTTTGATCAGGGGTTCTCATCCACCTCCTGATAAGAGGCCTAGGCAAGAGATAGAATATGAATCTTCAGATCAGGTTTCCATTTCCTCTGATTCCTCTTCTGAACAGGAATATTCTCTTCCTCCCTATGAGGATTCTAATGCTGAATAATCTACTATCCCTTCAGCCTCTCCTCTTGAGGATTATTCTTTTGGGGAGACCCTGCATACTATGAGAGAGCATTTCCACTGGGAGAGCCAAGATTACTCAGAATCCAAGAAAAGGCTCAGAGACTTCCTTTTATTACCTCAGCACAGGCCCCTTGCTATTCCTCCTGTTTTAGACATTGTAGATGATCTATTTTCAGAGTCTGGTTTGTCTCCTGATTCTTTACCACCAGCTCCTGTTAAGCCAGACAGATACTACAGGGTTCCTGATTCACATACATTTCTTTATAAAAACCCTGCTGTTGACCCAGAAACTATCTCTCAGGGGTCCCAAAGGGGTCAAGGCTTCCACTGCAAAAAACCCTATCCCCTCTGATAGGGATTCAAGGGCCCTGGACAGATGGGGGAAAAAGATTTATACTTCTGCTACCTTGGCTGTAAGAACTTTAAATTGTCAGTTTCATATGCTTAAATATCAGCAATATCTTATGTCACTGCTTAAACAGAAAATGTTGACAAATTCAGAATGTGCAGAAAACAAAGAAATGCAGGATTTATTGCATGCAGCTGAACAAGTGGGAAAGCATACTCTGCAATGTTGTTTTGATTCTCTAGAGGCCTCCTGCAGGGCCGCTGTTACGGGTTCTGTCATTAGGAGGCATGCTTGGTTAAAAGAACAGAATCTGCCCGATCATGTTAAAGCAAAACTATTAGATGCTCCATTACAGCATGATACCTTGTTTGGTGTTAAAGCAGAAGAGGTGTTGAAGAAAATGGAGGACAAAGCTAAATCTATGCAAACAGTCAAGAATTTCTTACAGGTACAGCCTCCCAGATTTAGCAGGAACTGGCCTACAAAGAATTGGTCCTTTCCAGTGTCAGACAGGCCACAAAGAGGCAGATCACAGCCCCAAAGGCTCATACAGGCCTAAACAATGGGTTGCTTCTACCTCCAAAAGCGGAGAGGAAAAATCACAGCCATACAGGAAACAGTCTCAATGACTTTCCCCTGCCAGCACCAAACACTTTTCTTCTGACAGCTCCTTTGGGGGGAAAACTAGCACGTTTTTCACAAAATTGGCACATTATCATCCAGGACAAATGGGTCTTAAATATCGTATCACAAAGCTACACGTTCCACTTTCACACCCTGCCAAGGGCAAACGGTATGCCAGACCTGCCACACAATCAATGGGCAGAGGCACAAAAACAAGTTTCATCCCTTATGGACATGAGGGCCATTCAGCAAGTACCACAGCAAGAGCAGGGACTAGGATTTTACTCAAGGATATTCTTGGTGCCCAGAAAGGACAACACCTGGAGACCAATACTGGACCTGTCTATCCTAAACACATTTCTGGATATTCCAAAATTCAAAATGTTAACTCTGCAGCAGCTTCTGCCCATGCTGGGCAAGAAGGCTTGGCTTGTGACTTTAGACCTAAAAGAGGCGTACCTGCATGTCCCAATCAGACAATCATGCAGAAGATACCTCAGATTTATAGCTGGCTCAATGCACTACCAATTCTCTGCACTGCCCTTTGGCTTATCTACTGTGCCCAGGGTCTTCACAAAATGCCTGGCAACAGTAATTGCATTTTGCAGACAAAGAGGAATACAAATATATCCTTACTTGGACGACTGCCTTATTCAAGCAGAGAACAAGGACATTCTACTACAGCATCTGGCGTTTGTAAAAACATTACTAACAGGTCTAGGGTACACAGTAAATGAAAAGAAATCAAAACTCGTACCCTCTCAAGAGATAATATTCCCGGGTGCAAGCTTAAATACAACTGCCCAGATGGCTTGTCTCATGCCAGACAAACACAGACAACTGACTACTTATTTCAAAATGTTGGCAACAAAGACCCAGTTATCTGCAAGAAAAATTCTGCAGGCTTTGGGCTTCATGGCATCCTGCATTCTGCTAATTCCATATGCAAGACTGCATATGAGGAAACTTCAATGGTATCTAAAAAGTGTTTGGACTCAACATTGCCACAGCCTGGAAACAATAATTATCCTCATTCCCTGCCTGCAACAGGAGTTTCAATGGTGGGCCAAGGCCTGCACCACAACACAGGACAGCCATTCACCTTACCCACAGCCAGGCAGACATTGACAACAGATGCATCAGATTATGCCTGGGGGGCCCATATGGCAGGAAGATGTATTCAGGGCACATAGTCCGCAAGTCAAATGCATCTACATATCAATCAAAAAGAGATGCTAGCAGTTCAAAATGCCCTGACAGCCTTCAAGGATCTACTTCATCCAGGACAAGTACTCATAGACGGACAATACTACAGTCATGTTGTACATAAACAAGCAGGGGGGCACACATTCCTACCCCCTCTGCAGACTAGCCATGAACTTGTGGGACACAGCATTGACTTACCAAGTACATCTGCAAGCACAATTGCTGCCAGGAAGGATAAATACTCTGGCAGACGAACTGAGCAGAAACCTAATGGATCCCCACGAGTGGAAATTGGTTCCATAAGTTTTCAGCATGATAACAAGGAACTCTGGATGCCCGGACATAGACCTGTTTGCCTCCCCTCACAACTGCCAACTACAGAGATTCTGCACAAGGACTCATCACAAACAAGCATGGAAGGTGGATGCTCTATCTTTCAGGTGGAAAAACCTAACAGTATATGCCTTTCCTCCTCTGCCTCTCCTCCCCAAGGTACTCCGCAAGGTCAGACAAGAGAAGCCAAAAATGATACTGATTGCCCCAGACTGGCCCCGCCAGCACTAGTACCCAATCCTAAAGAGCTTGTCTCAATGCCCAGCTTGGACATTACCTCAAATTCCTCACTTATTGACCCAACAAGACAGATACTGCGCAGCCAACTCAGGACCTTAAACCTGGCAGCATGGCGGATAATGTAGCCATTCAAGACACACCTCTCTCTAAAGCAGTGATGGATGTTATTTTGGAGGCCATGAGGCCTAGCACCAGAAAATCTTGTGCAGAAAAATGGAAGAGTTTCTGTGCTTGGAACCAGGCACAAGGTATTGACACGATTGTCCCAAATACTCCTCAGATTTTGAAATACGTAACTGAGATGCTGGATAAAGGCCTTTCCTTTTCATCAATTAAAATTCATGCCTCTGCCATTTCAGCTCATTACAATACAGAACCACCTATTTTTTCTCATCCGTTACTAAGGCAGTACCTCAGATGGACCAAAAACATAAGACCTCTAAGGAGAGCACCAATACCTGATTGGGACCTCAACTATGTCTTGGAAAAACTCACACTACCTCTGTTTGAGCCAGCCTCTGCAGCTGATATAAATTTCTTATCCTGGAAAACAGCTCTGCTCCCAGCAATAACCTCCGCTAGACAAGTCTCGGAGTTACAGGCACTCATGGCTGTGGAACATTTTATCATTTTCCATCCTGACAGGGTTTCTCTGAGGACAAACCCTATATTTATGCCTAAGGTAGTGTCCAGTGTGGCCCTTAACCAAACAATTCATTTGCCTACCTTTTATCCAAACCCACAGAATAAGGGTGAGAGACTTCTGCATTCTTTGGACATTCACAGGCAGCTATGCTTCTACTTGGACAGAACCAAAGCTTTCAGAAAGACTGAACAACTTCTAGTGGCATATGCTGCAGGATCACAAGAAAAGCCTATCCCAAAGCAGACTATTTCAAAGTGGATAGGCCACTGCATTCATTTCTGCTATTGACAGCATGGCAAATCAGTGCCTAAGGGCATTAGGCTACATTCAACCAGAGCAGCAGCCACTTCAGCAGCCTTCCACAGAGGAGTTCCAACCAAAGACATCTTAGAGGCTGCAACTTGGAGTTCAGTGCACACTTTTACAAAGTACCATCACTTACCTCTCTACTCCAGGTCAGGCTTTGCCACTGCAGTTCTGCAGGGCCTCATAGCCTCTCCTAATCCTATTTAGCACCAGCCTCCCAACCTTAGCTTTGGGATTCAACCCAATTGTAATGACTGCAACAGTGAAACACGATGAACATAGTACAGTTGTTTACCTACCATAAATGTAGATGTTCGAGTGTATTCACTGTTGCAGTCCAGGTTACCCTCCCACCATCCCCCTTTTCCTTTGCTGGGACTTATCTGTACTTCTCTATTCTATACAACCTATGGGGTGTATTTGCTTGTAGATGAAGGAAAAGTTGTTTTTTGTGTATGCATGCTTATTGGCATAATTTAGCCTACCATTTTAGGGGCACCTGACATCTGGGGCAAGAAAAACTGAAGAAAATGGCATCGGCTGCATCTTTTATACCCCTGGCACACTGACGTCAGGGAGGAGGTGACAGCAACCGACGCCGGACCTAGATTTTGGAACTCAGGCCGACTGCGGGTAGCCTGCCAGCAGGATAACCCAATTGTAATGACTGCAACAGTGAATACACTCGAACATCTACATTTATGGTAGGTGCACAACTGTACTTTTCTTATTCCCAGCAGTGCAAATATTTTAGAACTAGGTGCCTTTAACCAACATGTAAATAATACCAGGCTGAAGAAAGTAACAGTCTAGTTCAGCCTGCCTGTATTGCTCTGCATCTTCTGGATGTGTTCACTGCACATGAGTAATGTGTTCTAATGCACTTCTGTACCCTACAGATACATGACATTTATTACATGTGTTCACTAGACTTAATTGGATCCTGCTGATGCATTTCAGTACTCTTGAGATACGTGACATTTCTTAGATGTATTCACTGCATCGGCTCCATATTGAAACGTTGGCAGTCAAAATGAAGAGTGAGGACACTCCCAAAAATTATTGGAAATGCAGGACAAGAGTGAATGTCAATCATTGTTGATGTTCATCGTGTTACACTGCTGCAATCATCACACTTGGGTTATCCTGCCGTCAGGCGGTCCCACAGTCGGCCCGAGTTCTAAAGTCTTAGTCCGGCGTCGGTTGCTGTTGTTTCTTCCCTGACGTCAGTGTGCCAGGGGTATAGAAGAGGCATCCGATGCCATTTCTTTGAGTCTTTCTTGCTGCGCGGTGCCCGAAACAGAAGCAGTTCGCAAGTACCGGTCGGCCTACTCCTGAGATTTTCAAATCGAATTTCAGACCGAAGTCTTCAATAAAGCTAAGTACCCCGTTGGGAAACTTTTCTTGCCTCAGTCCGATGTCAGAAAAAGTTAACAATTGCATTTCATGTGAAAGCAAATACCTCATAAGGACTTCCATTCTTTCTGTATTCCTTGCCTAGGCCCAGACCACGACGTCTCAGGTTGTCGGTTTTGTGCTAGGTTTAATAAACGAACTATCAAAAGTCGGTTCAATTTCGCCCGACATTACTTTGGTAGGAAATTTAATTGTACCATGCCGTTGGAGCAACCGACAACCGGCATGCATAAAAAATGCAAGGATAAGGATAGGCAGCCTAGACCCAAACCAGACTCCGAGGCCTCTGCAGGGCCTGTCGCCGGTTCTCCGGTTTTCAGTGAGGCGTCTACGCAGCCCCTGATGACCGCTGAATTAGAACCCCAGATGGCTTCTGATTCACAAGCGGAGAGTACTAGGCCGATGCAGCCTTCTTCTTTAGGCCCTTCCGACTCCATAGCAGAAGGAGATTCCGGTGCAGTAGAAACGCCTTCGGTTGCAGAAGGTGTCTTCAGACCGACTACACTCACCATTAAATCTTATGCTAAGCTTAAGACTCCATTAAAATCTGAAAAGATTGTACGTCAGTCTCCAGTACAAGGCCCCATGCCTAAGAAACAGATGCTTAAGATGGCTGAAGATTTAATTACTCTAATCAGGGGTTCCCATCCCCGTCCTGAAAAAAGGCTAAGACAAGAGGAGAATTATGCTTCCTCTGACCAGGTTTAAATTTCCTCAGATTCTTCTGAGGAACAGCAATACTCTTTTCCCCCTTATGAAGACTCTAATACTGAAGAGTCTATTCCCTCAGCATCTCCTCCAGAAGACTACTGCTTTGGGGAAACTTTACATACCATGAGGGAACATTTCCACTGGGAAGGCCAGGATTATTCTGATTCTAAGAAAAGGCTCCGAGAGTTCCTTTTACTTCCCCAGCACAGACCACTTGCTATCCCTCCTGTTTTAGACATTGTGGATGATGTTTACCTGGAATCTAGTCTTAACCCAGACTCTCTACCTCCTGCACCAGCCAAACCAGACAGATACTACAGAGTCCCTGACTCACACAAATTCCTATATAAAAGCCCTGTTGCTGACCCAGAAACAATTTCCCAGGGTCCCAAAGGGGTTAAGGCCTCCATTGCTAAAAATCCTGTACCCTCTGAAAGGGATTCCAGAGCACTAGGTAGATGGGGAAAGAAGGTATACACCTCAGCTACTCTAGCTATGAGAGCCTTAAATTGCCAGTTTCACATGCTAAAATATCAGCAGTTCCTCATGTCTCAATTAAAACAAAAAATGAGCACACATTTAGAGCAGCCTGATTTCAAGGAAATGCAGGATCTGTTGCATGCAGCTGAACAGGTGGGCAAACATACTTTACAATGTGGATTTGATTCATTGGAAGCTTCCTGTAGAGCAGCAATGACTGGGTCTGTCATACGTAGACATGCGTGGTTAAAAGAACAAACCCTGCCTGATCATGTTAAAGTAAAGTTATTGGATGCACCTTTACAGCAGGATGTTTTATTTGGTGTGAAGGCAGAAGAGGTTTTAAAGAAAATTGAGGATAAGGCAAAATCTATGCAGACAGTCAAGGATTTTTTACAGGTGTAACCCCCTCGGTTCAGCAGAAATTGCCCAACAAAAAATGGTCCTTTCCAGCATCTGACAGACCACAGAGGGGGAAATACAGATGCCCAAGGGGCTGAGGTCAGCCACAAGGCCCTTACAAACCTCACCAATGGGGTGCCGCTACCCAGAAAGGAGGAGAAGACAGGCCCCAAGCTAACAGAAGACAAACACAATGACTTAACCCTCAGACTGCCAAGCAAATCTCTCTTGGCAGCTCCCTTGGGAGGAAAATTATCACTTTTTGCAGACAACTGGCACATCATTACAAAAGACAAATGGGTCCCAAACATTGTTTCACAAGGATACAGACTCCACTTTCACACCTTGCCAAGGATAAAATAAATGCCAAACCTGCCACCAAATCAATGGGCAGAGGCACAAAAACAAATTACAGCTCTCGTGGACATGACAACCATTCAACAGGTACCTGCACAGGAGCAAGGACAAGGATTTTACTCAAGAGTTTTTCTAGTCCCCAGAAAGGACAAAGCCTGGAGACCCATTCTGGACCTTTCAATTCTAAACACCTATCTCCAAGTACCCAAATTCAAGATGCTAACACTACAGCAGCTTCTTCCCATGCTGGGCAAGAAGGCTTGGCTAGTAATGTTGGATCTCAAGAAGGCATACCTGCATGTCCCTATCAGACAAAATTGCAGAAGATACCTCCGCTTCATTGCAGGTTCAACTCATTATCAATTCTCTGCACTGCCCTTTGGCTTATCTACTGCGCCCAGGGTCTTCACAAAATGCCTGGCACCAGTAATTGCATACTGCAGACAAAGAGGAATTCAAATATACCCATACCTGGATGACTGTCTTATTCAAGCAGAAAGCAAGGACATTCTTTTAAAGCATCTGGCATTTGTCAAACACCTTTTAAGTTGCCTAGGGTACACAGTAAATGAAAAGAAATCAAAACTAGTGCCCTCACAGAACATAACATTCCTGGGTGCCAGCTTGAATACAATGGCCCAGATGGCTTATCTCATGCCAGACAAGCAACAACAGCTGACTCAATATTTCAAAATGATGGCAACAAAGACCCAACTCCCTGCAAGAAAAATTCTGCAGGCCTTGGGATTCATGGCATCTTGCATACTCCTAATACCATTTGCAAAACTGCATGTGAGGAAATTACAATGGTACCTGAAGAGCATATGGACACAGCACAGCCACAGCTTGGAAACAATGATTCCACTCATTCCCTGCCTTCAACAGGAGTTCCTATGGCAACAGGAGTTCCTATGGTGGGCACAGGCATGTCACCTCAACAAGGGTCAGCCTTTCACCTTGCCTACAGCCAGGCAAACTATAACAACAGATGCATCGGACTATGCCTGGGGAGCACACATGGCAGGACAGTGCATTCAGGGCAAATAGAACATAGATCAAAGGCATCTGCATATCAATCAAAAAGAAATGCTAGCTGTACAGAATGCCCTAACAGCTTTCAAGGACCTCTTACATCCAAGACAACTTCTAATAAAGACGGACAATACCACAGTTATGTGGTACATAAACAAGCAAGGGGGCACACACTCCTACCCCCTATGCAGGCAAGCAATGACCTTGTGGAACACAGCACTGACTTAGCAAGTTCAACTACAAGCACAATTCCTGCCAGGAAAGAAAAACACATTGGCAGACGATCTAAGCAGAAACATCATGGATCCCCACGAGTGGAAACTGGAGCCACAAGTATTCGCAATGATAACTCAAAAATGGGGACTCCCAGACATAGATCTGTTTGCCAACCCCCAAAACTACCAACTTCGAAAATTTTGCACAAGGACATTACACCCACTAGCTTGGAAGGTGGACGCCCTCTCATTCAGTTGGAAAACATTAACAGTGTATGCCTTTCCTCCACTGCCTCTTCTAGCAAAGGTGCTGCTGAACGTCAGATTAGACAGACCACAAATGGTACTCATTGCTCCAGACTAGCCACGCCAACACTGGTATCCAATACTAAGGAACATGGCCCACGGCCCACCATGGATTTTACCCCAAATTCCTCACCTGCTCACTCAGCAAAACAATCAGATTCTACACAGCCAGCTCAAGACTTTAAATCTGGCTGCATGGCAAATTACCTAAACAACCAGCCAACACCTCTATCTACAGCTGTTATGGATGTCATTCTGGAGGCCATGGGGCCCAGCACCAGGAAAGCCTATTCAGACAAATGGAAAAGATTTTACGCCTGGAACCAGGCTAAAGGCCAAAATCCTCTTGTTCCAAACATTCCTCAGATTCTGCAATACTTAACTGAGATGTTGCACAAAGGACTTTCTTTTTCATCTATTAAGATCCACGCCTCAGCGATTTCAGCTCACTACAACACAGATCCTCCTTTATTTCCACATCCACTCCTAAGACAGTATCTCAGAGGGGCTAAGAATTCTCCTTTAAAGTTATTTTTGCAAGGGGAGCAAGAAACCCCATACACCTGAACATAAATATATTTAAACTTTTAAATTGCCATAGCTTGGAGAAAAGTGAATATTCTGAGAATGGCCGTCTCGGACTTAGTGTATGTAAGTTGTTTTTTTTTCAGCCATGCAGTCTGCATGTTTTGGGACTCAGTCTAATGGGTCTTGAGATTTCAAATAGTTACCCATTGGCACATGCTTGGTACCTTCTGATGCACTTCAGTACTCTAGAGATGTCGTAAATTTCTGCATTTTATCCTTGAGTCTCAGTGCGTCAATTTCAAGGCACTCATTTTGGTTTGTATTTGGCCCAGTGGCTGAGTGTTGACAGTAACTTTCAACACTGGAGCCTCCTGATGTTTCTATACTTGGATGGTTATTGTTCGGGGGGGGGGGGTGGAATTTGTTAGATCTTTTAGTCTTAAATCTCTTATAGGTCCTGTGCTGTGTCCAGGCTTTAGACATTCAGTCATGTTAGATAAATTAATAGCAATCCTGTTAGTAATAGCTTTTCTGACAACTTTAAGGGTGATAGTTGTTTCTGCCGTAACTTAACGCTGTTGTAAAATAGTTGGAAAAATCTCATTTTCTTGTGATGGTAGTGGTCTGTCTGTTGTCTAACTCCATGATTACTGTAAGCTATCAGATCTTTTTCTTACAATTAACTTCATTTGGCAGTTTTGGACCTGGTTAATGTTTCCACCCTATATGGATGTTGGCACCCTACATTTCTTACTATATCTGTGGCAAAGACATCTCCATAAAGAAATGGAAAGCTCATTTTGGAGAGTTTGTAGCTCAGGACAGTTTGGACCTCTTGGAAACATTAGGCTATCTAGGATCTAAAATCCCAGGTACATACTGAATGCCCTCTTCCAGTGGTGAAAATCAGATGTTAAGGACATGTCTGCAAACATAAAGGGTACAAAGCCATTCATTTAATGGAAGCTAGCATTCATTGTCTGAATATGGTTCCTGGAAGGCCATATGTGATTCTTGTTTAGTCACATCCCATTGAAGGATGCTTGACTCACAGACACCCTGATTTGACATCCATTTTTTTTCTCTAGGGATGTCAAAATCTAGCCAATGCAAAGATTTTGCCTTAGATTGCTGAGTTCTCCTGAGGGTTTATATCTTCATAGATTAAAACAATGTATTCCAACCTCCTTTTCTGATTTGTATTCATAGGTTCATACTAGGCTATCTGCCCAAGGGCATTTATAAGCCTAGCCCATAGTTATGTGGCTTTCGCCACCCGTTTAGTTTGAATAAAAACTATGCCTATCATTTTTCTGTGCCTCTGTCAAGCAGTGACACTGAAGTAATCCCTGGGGTATATCTGCGATCTCCCATCCATTGGTCAAGATTCCTCTTGAACAAGGCCAGCGAGGTGCTCTGCCTCACATGTACTGGGATTTTGTTCCACAGCATAGGGAGTCTCTGGGTGATGAATCTGTCCCTCCAGCACGTTCTATTTATAACCGTGTCAAGGTTTAAGTCTCCCGCCCTTGTGGTTCTGAGGGATCTAGATTTTTTGAGAATTAATTTTGACACTGAATGCCCTCTTCCAGTGGTGAAAATCAGATGTTAAGGACATGTCTGCAAACATAAAGGGTACAAAGCCATTCATTTAATGGAAGCTATTATTCATTGTCTGAATATGGTTCCTGGAAGGCCATATGTCTCCCGCCCTTGTGGTTCTGAGGGATCTAGATTTTTTGAGAATGAATTTTGACACTGAATGCCCTCTTCCAGTGGTGAAAATCAGATGTTAAGGACATGTCTGCAAACAGGCATTCATTATTCAACATGATGAATTTAGATCATAGTTGCTTTTTTTGTTAATTTTCACTGGTCTGT
Source organism: Protopterus annectens (assembly GCF_019279795.1). Lineage (NCBI taxonomy): Eukaryota > Metazoa > Chordata > Ceratodontiformes > Protopteridae > Protopterus > Protopterus annectens. The sequence continues at coordinate 360,489,781 of NC_056750.1, read as the reverse complement.
TCATATATTCTACTGTTGGCACCATTCTGGATCAGAATATGTCTCTTATAGGAGGAAGCCCAATTAAGTTTGCCTCTTTCTCCTCTATCTTTTTTTGGGGAAGAACCCTATAACTTGGCATCAGACAGCAGAATTAGTTTATCTGAGTTCAGGGACACAGTCTATATTCATCTTTAGCACTGGTTCAGGAGATCTGGGATAATGTTATTTACTTTCAAACTTGAGTTACTTTATCAGTAAGGTAAATGCTTCAGACTTATCTGCCATTAATAACTTGGTAGAATTTAAACCTTTGTCCCAGCACAAACTGCTGAAACTTTTATAAAGAGGGTTCTTTTTCTGGCACCCTGAACCATAAATCCAGACTTTACATGGTGCCTGAGGCTTTTATGATTAAGAGACTTTCACATCATTATTTTAGAACCACCTCTTTTTTAGTTTGCCTTCTGGAAGATGCTAATGTTAACTTTGTCACTAGCATTTCAGAACTTCTTACTCTCATGCATTGAAGATTATTTAGTGCACCACAATCTCCGCCAGCATAACATATCATAGACCCAGTTAAATCTGTAGTTTACGCTGTCAGGTACTGCCATCGATCTTAGAATGGAAATTAATCCTGCTAATGTCAAGAGCACAGCAGCTGTCAAGGTCTAAATGATAAAATATGTATTAAACCAGTATTAAAGAATATAGTCTTTAGGGAGTGTACATGGCATCTATATATATACTTTATTGTGTGTTTTTATGTATTTTATTTTTAAATCAGTATCACATGATTTTATTGATTGTTTCATTGATCCTTGAATTTTATTGGTTGAAACCTATTTAAATAATGTGAATGGCAGTGTTTCTGATTGTCTAATGAAGCGGCATTGATAGCCGTGAAACGGCTCACAATAAATTATGCTCTCATTCTGCTTAGGTTTGCTTCACCCATATTTTTGTTTAATATATATGTTTGTTCAGTATGGGTGCATACAATTCATTATTTATAATAAGCTTAGCATAGTAGAGTTAACCATTAATTATTTATGCATTCTAGTAAATGTCGCTTAATGTTTTACTTATTCACTGTCACATGTTGGCCATGTGTTGCACATGCAATCTTTGTCAATGTCTTTGTCAGTCTTGTTTTTTCTTTGCATTTCTCAGTGCACTTATTACTTGTTTTTATCTTTGCTAATGTAGCCTGAGTCATGGCCTAAAAGGGTCCTGGGACCAATTCTTTTTCTTGGTTACCAAAGTATAAATAAATATGAAACAAAAAAGGGGGTTGAATATGACATAAATAATTAAGGGACTAGTAAAGCACATTTTAATTCTGCATCATTCATGAGAGAGAGAAAAAAAAATCTTCCCAAAGGGAAGTAGCATACAAAACGAAAACAGTCCTTGAACCAAATAAAGAATCAGATGCAAAAACCAGAGAATACAAGAAAAAGAAAAATAATCTGGTTCCACACAGCAGTGAAGATCAATATGCCCTTTATTGTAGTAGGTAAGCTCTTTCTCAGAATAACATCTGCTTCATCAGACCAACAAAGATAGAATAGCAGTTACATTTTTAAACACTAAAACATCCAATCAAAAATCAGATAAAATGTGCATCATAGCTAAAAGCCATGTGATAAAATACATCTGTAGAATATATAGAGCATTAAAAAATTGAATAAAACAGACTAAATGAACAGTATGTACTTAAAACTGGTAAATACAATAGTAAAAAATAATAAAAGATGGACTATTGAAATATACATGATAAAATATTAAAAGAGAGATCAATGCTTTAATGGCCGTGCTTTAAGGAAGGGTTTCAGGGAAACTCTGTTGTTTAAACCAGGAGGCTTATCAGCTTGGGTGCATACAATTCATTATTTATGATAAGCTTAACATAGTAGAGTTAACCATTACTTATTTATGCATTCTAGTAAATATTGCTTAATGTTTTACTTATTCACTGTCACATGTTGGCCATGTGTTGCACATGCAATCTTTGTCAATGTCTTTATGTCAGTCTTGTTTTTTCTTTGCATTTCTCAGTGCACTTATTACTTGTTTTTATCTTTGCTAATGTAGCCTGAGTCATGGCCTAAAAGGGTCCTGGGACCAATTCACTTTCTTGGTTACCAAAGTATAAATAGATATGAAACAAAAAAGGGGGTTAAATATGACATAAATAATTAAGGGACTAGTAAAGCACATTTTAATTCTGCATCATTCATGAGAGAGAGAAAAAAAAAAAAAAACTTCCCAAAGGGAAGTAGCATACAGACTGAGTTTAGACTCCTACTACTTGTCACCTCTAAATATACAGGAAAGATTGTTTACTGCAGTGAGAGTTTTCACACCTCAGCATGAGAGTGTGGTGAAAGCCCTGTCGATTCTTTTAGAAATACAAAAAAAATCCCTTTACAAAAGCCTGCTATTTACCTACTTTCTTTTGCTAGAAGTAGATAACAGCTATTTGTAGCATAGAACAAGCTGTGACAGATGCATAAATGAGACTTAGTCAGGGAAACATTGAAGAAGCTCTGTTAACAAAGGTGTGTTTTGACGACAGTGCTTCAAAGTCCTGCCATTCTATTTTAATGGCATGAAAAAAAATCACTTCCTTATGTCTAGCGTGACTCGTATAAAGAGGACTGGAAATGTATTGTAGGATGAAGGAATGAAAGCAAGAAAACAAGATCACATTACCAAGGCAGTTCCCATCATCCCCCAATTTTGAGGGAAACAAAATTGTGAAACAGGTACTTGATGTGATTCTCAGGCATTACAATAGCTCAGAAAACAAAGATACAATGAAAAAAACGTTTCTTTTTTTTTTGAGTTCTAAGGTGGAGCGTCTCATACTCAAGACTTGCACTAACACTTCTTTTTGCTTTTCAGAAGAGTGAAATTTACAAAATGCATCAGTTAACCATGGCATTTACATGGGAAAGGGAAGTCTGAAGACCAGCATACTTCAATTGGTACACTTTTTAGGAACGTGGTTATGGCAGATAACTGCTCTGCTTTAGTTTTGTAAATTTTAACATAGTTTTTTGCTGCACTGTCCTCCTGCCCTGTGCCCACTCAAAGCAGAGGAGACAGGGTTGCGTCAGTATGGTTCCATTTTGACTGTCAGACTCTTTCCATTTGTCTTACACTTAGTTTCCACCCCAAAGTTAAACCATCCACTGGCCATCTTCTCTGTTGAGTGGCTTCACTAATCAAACCCTGGTTACCTGGATCTCCATCCTCTGTTACAGAACTGATCCTGTCCTCCATGTAGCTGCCAGTTGGTCTTCAGCAGATACCTGCAAGAAGCACAGTAATGTTGCTATGCATTCTAAGAAAATAACTTTCTGTCTTATGTTTTTCTTCTTGCTGTTTGTTTGCCTTGTCTTAAGCATATAAACAGACAGGCAATCTCTTTCATATGTTAGGACTCATTTCAGAGGTCCTCTCATTGCTTGTTAATACTGATATGCAAGCGTGTAGTATATCCTGAAACTTTTAAGAGGGATCTCCACTATGTGTTCCTTTTTACCATTTCTCTGTGTTCCTCTTGTATTAAGGACTTCAGACCCATGTACCTATATATTTAGAGAGGTTATTTAGCAAGAAGGTTTATGTCACAGTAATATTTTTATACTCTAGTTTTGTTTTCATCTTATGAAAAAGTATCCTTGTTTTAGTGTTTTGAAGAGGAACTTGAAACAGAAGCAGCGAGCTTGCTCCTTAATTTGGACACATGACCTACAGTGCTGTTTGGCTTCAGTAATTGGGGATGATGGAAATATTTACAGTGACACACTGAACAAATAAGGGAAAAGAAGGATATCATAAGTTAAGACCCACTTCCTAAATACCTTCAGAAATTAAGGAATATGATGTACTTTTGTACCACTAATCAATCAATTATTATATGCTGTTGTAGCCAAATCTGTTAAGTTTGTTATGCAACTCACTTTTTAACTGCTGTTGCTGCTGTGTTGTACAATTGAATTACATTTTTTTCCATTTCCAGAATTATATGATTCCATTGAAACAAGTGCTAACTCCCCAGGAAATGGAAGCAGTATTTCTCAATTTAGAGGTAAGTAATGGGAACATAGGTTAGTACACTGGGCTTTTAAATGTATGCCCGTGTTTTGGGTATACTCTCATTTACAAAAAAAAACAAAACAAAACTGCAGTGTCAAGTTTTGAAAGTGTAGCTCCCACTGTATTTAACTGTATGGTTATCAGATTGCAATTTTCCGATACACCACAAGGTGGAGCTCCCTTTCTCAAACCGGATGTGTCTAGTGTCTGAGAGAGGGAAGTGAGGTTGCAGATCGTGTTTTTTCCCTGCTTGGAAAACCTGGTCAATGGTGATCTGTGGAATCAGGAGAGAAGTCTGGAACCAGTAGTCCCACGCCTGCATCTGATCAGCAAGGACAGGAATGCTGTTGGACCTATTATAAAGAAGTCAATTTCGATTACCAGACAGCTATTGGGTGATCTCTACACTTCTCATCGGTGGAACTGCGGTGCCTGACATCCCAAATGTTATCGACAGAGCGGTGAGAGGCTTCGGCTTCCATTTTATACTTTAATAAAGTTGTGCTGTAGCTTCGACTGGGACTGTGAGGCTAGGCTTTTCCCTTTTTCCTTTTCTGAGCTGGAATTGTTTAGCTTTATCTCAAAATAGTACTGGCTGTCATTTTGTGGATCTCATGTTACTCACCCCTCAGTGTGGATTTCCCCTTAAATGCTTTGTGGATTACAAATACCCTGGTTTCGTATGAGCTCCAACTTCAGGCCCCATCATGCCAGCATCAACACTGTAAGTAGTCACTGGCCAGTGAACAGGGTATAACAGAGTGTTTTCACAGTTTGGTCTGATTAGAACTGATCAAGGTTATAGCAGCTGTTAGTATTGTTGCATTATAGAATCTTTACTGCTTAATGACATTGCATTTTTGCTCATATTTGAATGACAAGACCTCTCTTATTGAGTTCTGGGAAGTGTGATTTCACTGTATTTATACCTCATATTGCCTTATTGCTAAACTTTGTGCTACTGCAGTAATTTGTTTGCTACTGTGCTGTTGCCTGTTAAGACTGGAGTTGCCCTCTAGAATAAAATCTGTTATTTCCAACCTTGGTGTGTTGGGTATAAATAGGGGTGTAACCAGAGTCAGGTAGGAAGGAACCTGTACACTATTCAGCTACACCTCCGGGTGTGCTACAAACTGAAATGTAGAATTTGCTGTATAGTTTTTTCTTGATGTTTGTAGTTCCAAGTGCTTACATCTCAGGTTTATATTTTTAGCTGCATATAGCAAGGCTACTCTTTGTTTAGACCCAGTGAAAATAAGGCAGCATACTCGTATTAAAATATGAGTGGGCCTTCTCTTTGTCTTACCTGCTTTGGACCTTCCCCATTTTATTTGTAACTGTCTTCTTTCTCTGCACTAGTTTGAGAAAACTAACTCAGCCAGTTTCCTGATATTTTGGAGGAGGACATATTGCAAACTAACTGAATACATATTATCCATTATGAGGGTGAAATCACATATAATAATTAGATGTACCTCATTGGTCACTAAATTTGGTCAGTCTTTCAGAAATCATCCTACAAAAAGTCATAATTAAGTACCCCTGCAGCTGAAATGGTCTTTTGACTGGTCACATATTTATATATTGAGGTATATCACATATATCCGTCAAGTGGGAGGACTTTTTAGTGTCTCCCTTCTTCTGTATCCCATCTCCACCAAGATGAAACAGCAGCTGCCAGCTCCATAATGCCACTCACAGAGAAGTGTTAGCCTTCAGTTGGCACAGACTTTCTTTCACTAAAGTAGGAAGCTTCCAACTGAGGTTTCATGCACATCTGGACCAGGGTGGTCTGTGGTCCTGAGAGCTTTGTGAAAAATTTTTTTTTCAGTGTCTGGTATTTTGTGGCTGTGTGACTACATGGTTAGATCAAAAATGTTCATGTTTTTACTGTTAGGCCATTTTTTTCTTTCTATTTTACACTACTCCTTTCTGATCTGTCATGTTAACATTACCTCTTGCAGACTAGCTAGTTATTTTCAAAGTATCATAAGCTTCATTAACTCCATTGCACTTGCAGGATGACTGCCTGCTTTTGAACACACTATATGTATTATGATTTTTTTTTCTGTAGATTGAATCCTACCTGGATATTAAGACAGTCACTATGTTGCTGTTAGCTAATTAATTTTTGCTTTATATTTCGGTATGTAATAGTAGCTGTTATGTGGACTCTTATTTTTGCTGTGGGCCTCCATCCTGTTATCTAGTTTTACGTTTTGTGCTTTTTCTCCCAACTATGTCAAGAAGCATCTCCTTTCATTTGTGCTCTCTTTCTTTCTGTTGTACTTTTCTGTATCACCGTGCACTTTATTTTGGCATTGTGACTCAGTATCCATTTTTGATTCCCTTCTCTAGTTGGACACTCTGGTCCTCACACTCTGTGTTCCCTTCCTTGTGAAATAATTCTATTTTGTTTTTAAGTATATTGTCCTTAATTCTCTTCTAGCATCTCTGTCTTTGTCTTTTTTCATGCTTAGTCCCTTAATTTTGCTCCACCTCCTATCTTTCTGCTACAGTTTTTTTTACGCTAAAATCCCCTGCTCTGCCTTGTTTTAACTGGTCTCTTTAACACAATGCAGTCCAGCTTTGTACATGTTTTATGTCTGTCTGGAGTGGCTGATTGCTGCAGTTACTCCATTGCAGCTACCCATTTTTCTTCCTCACCCCAGGTCCCCTCATGCTTATTTAAATGTCTCAACTGTTTTAACTTCTACTGCCTATTCCTTCAGTTAATTTCACTTCTTTACAATCCTGTCCTTAGAGAAGCATTGAATCTTATGTGTATATCATTTAATTTCTAACCACACTGTCCAGTCTGAGCTTATCATATATTCCCTTGAATGCCTTTCCTACCTGTATCTTGTGCTGAAGCTCTCTCTTTGCAGAAAGAACAGGTAAAGCTTGCCACGCCTTTCTCTATATAACCATGACCATTGTACAGCCATCCAGGTTACATTTCTTTATACTGCCTCCTCCTTTGTGAACTCTTTCTTCCCATAATGCCTGTAAAACTGAACACAGTATTCCAGTTATGATCTCAGTAAGTGCCTAATAGAAAGTTATCATTTCATTCCCGTATCTGAATATAACACCTTGACATTTGGTTTATCTATAGTGCTGCCCTCTTACAGTAAGATTCACGTTTCATGTTTTTTGTAATAACTCCCCATTTTTCCTGTTGCTCTGAGTTTTTGTGGCAAGCATGAATTACACCTCAGAGTTATCTTTCCTTCACTGCAGCACCATGCACTTGAAAAGGTTAATGGCACATGCCACCTTCCTCTTGAAGGTATCCTATCAGATTTCCATACCTACCAGAACCTCTGTCCACCATGTCATCTATAAATTGTTTCATCCAGTGTTCCATGTTGTGTGTGAAGACATAAACACACTGAATCAGGCAATCCATGTGCCCATTCCTTATGGAATACTCTGTCACCTTACACCCTCCTCCCTGCATTGAGTCTTGTTTTTATTACCATTTTCTGCTCCCTTCCCTTTAGTTTTCCGGCAGTGTGTTTTTCACTCAACTTTAGCATTTGCATTTGTTCTTTCTTGCTTGTATCACACTTCCTTCTGCCTGTCTTTGCTTTCTTACCACTGCCTTTAATTTTCTTAGCCTCTGAATTTCTCCCACTTTATTTTTTGTTACTAATATAACTAAATACATAGATTCTGTGTCATTAATTATGCAGCCCTGTCAGTTGTGTCTGTATAAAAAAGTAAGCCATGGATACATTTAGGTTTTCTTGACTACCATTGCTACTTTTTTGTTAGTCATTATGCATTATGGTATTTGTGTGTTAACATTTTTGACAATTGACCCTGTTCTTAATGCTGAATTACTGATTATCACTTAAAGGCTGGACATTTGACTGGTTAAGATTTTTGCATTTTACAGTAGTCTGTCCTTCCATTTAACAAGTAAACATGGTTTTATGGTAGATCAAGACCCTTGGACTACCTTACTGCTGTATAAACTGTATATCTTTATTTTTTCACATTTCATAAGAAATAACTTTCAGCAGTGATTATATTTGTTTTCATTTACTTGCTAAATTTGTGAACTTAATAGGCACAGATGCCTGTTTTCAGTGGCTGCATAGGAGCACTGCATGGTCAAAGGACTTAATCAGAGTTACAAGTTAGGCAAACAGAGATTGCGTGCATCAGATTTAGGAATACCCATTGAAACTGGTTAGAAGCTGGTAGCCTTAATATTCTGTGCTAAATTTCTAGACTTTTTGCTTTATTACTTCAGGAATAATGTGGTACACATCCACCAACCTTTTATGGGAATAATATTTCTTCATAATGCCGATGAGTTGTCCATTTTATAAGTTAAGTATATGCCTCCATGTTGACATAAATAACTTTTTTTGGAAAAACTCTATAGTATTTGGGCTTTGTGGATTCCTTGTGCCTTGTGCTCCTTAGAAAGTATTTTAAAGAATCTTCAGTCCGCAACCTTCCATTCTTCATGAGTTTGCAGACTTCATGCTTCATTATTTTATTGTTTCTGTCTGTGGCTTCTGCTACTGCCATTATGTCATTTTATTAGCTCGTCTGAGTTCTGAGGTCTGCAGTAGTAGTGACTTCTTCTCCACTCCTCAGACATCATCTCACTTTCCAAGATTTCATTAAACAATCTGGTTAAAACCCCCCGCCATCTCTCCTAAACTCCTAAAGACCTCCATGCTTCCACAGGTATGCACTAATGTTAAAAAATATTTGTTAAAAGTTGCACATGCTGTACAGCCCAGTGCCCATACAGTTTCCAGAAAGCATAAATAGAAGTTGTTTTGGTAATCATCATAACCTAAGCAAAACTGTACTACTTAAAGACTTTTTATTTCACTTGAGGTCTAGATGCCAGTGATAGTGCCTTTATTGTGATCAAGTGATGCTTGTTGATTTTTTTCACTCTAGTCTTGAGCTGTTCTTTAAATAATTGTAGTCATATACAACTAAAGATTTATGTACAAGTGGGAAGGCAGCTTGCTAAGGAATTCTGAATCTTTTGCCTTTATTTGTTAAAAGAATTTTGACAGTTTTTATGTATCTTTCTTAAACTTGTATTATTTGTAGTTTTCAACTGTGACGTACTGAAAGCAATAAAAAGCCTCACTGCTTATCTGAGAGACTATGGCCTCTGTGTGAATGAAAACAGGATGTGAAGCCATACATGTCACTACAACACAAAACAATCTAAGCAACATGAAAAATTCACTCATATTTAGCATATGGCATGCATGGCTTCAATCCAAGTATACGTTATTTACTTTTTTCAGATGTTTTCTTTAAACGAAGTAGAGATGAGTTTGAGAAATAGTATACAGAGTTGATGTCAACACTGATTCTTGCTTTGCTTAAAAATAACTTTGCTTTGTATTTATAATGAAGAACAAGAAAATATTAGAAAGCATGGAGACCATGTAGTAGAATTAGCAGTAATTATGAAGTAGGCAGTTGTGCATCATTTTTTGTCAGCAGGGTGACTGACTGTTAAGTATGTATTCACAAGTAGAGAGCATTTCAGATAGTCACCTTTGCCCATTTCATAATTCTAATTAGCTACAGGATCTAGGATGTAGTCAGTAAATGGCCTCAGGCCTAACCCTGAACCCCCCTCTCCCTTGCATAAGAATGGTGTAATGCATGCCATGTTGTGCGTTAGTTCCTGTGTAATAATATCACCAAATAAATAATCCTAAGTGATTTACTAGTGTGGCCTTTACATTAGCTGGTAGACAAACTGATCTCTGGGGGTGGAGGTCTGGCTTGGCAGGAAAGAAGTGTAGTTTAGTTAGAATGTTAGTAAATTGTCATGTGTGCTGTCTGGTAATCTAATTCCCCACTTCACAGAACTTTACAAGTCAGCAGCATAAACTTCAAGGCAGTACATGTTTATTGTTAATGCAGCACTGTATACATTTCATATTTATCTCATAGCTTGGGATGAACTTTTAGGAGGCATGACAATAGCCAGTAATTAGTTTTAGTGACATCTCTAAATATTGAAGGAAGGATACAGTACCCACATATTATCAGAGGTGGTACTACTTTGGGGCCTGGATGAAATAGTAGACTAGCTTTGCTTGTTTGACTGCTGGTAAGGGAAGTAGTTTTGCAATCCTGTACACATATTAGGTATTTAGTTTTACGAAATGCATACTGAATTTTTATGTCTAGTAACTGATTGTTGATCTCATTAAAGAACAATCCCTACACTGTCTAGTACAAAAAATATTACTTTAAATGCCTGCATTTTTCTTTTAATTTTACTTTAATAACATTTGTTCTTTTTTTCAGGATTTAATTAAAGTGCATTATGCTTTCTTGAGAGCAATTGATTATTGTATGATGTCTGGAGGAAATGGACTTGCTAAAGTTTTCCTGGACTTTAAAGAAAGGTAAAAATACACCAACTTATTTAGTTGTAGGAATCTGTACTACCATGCATTGCACTATACTATTTTTAAATAAAGGGAAGCAAAGCAATATTTAAATAAGAAATGACTGTAAGCATTTTTATATCTAAAAATAATTTTATGTAATATGGATCCAAACTGTATTTCAAATGCTTTATAATTTAAGGAATGTTGTACTCTGATAATTTATCCCATTTTGCCTAAAACTACATTTCAGTAAATAAATGCTGATTGTAATTTGTTGTTTTTTTTCCCTGATAAGCGGTAGCAAAGCTTGAAAAAGTTCCTTGTCATTATTCAGTAACTGGAATAAAAAGACTAAGAACAATGTTTTGTACTTCTGCAAGACACTGTGCACCCCCAGTTAACTGTTCAGTTGTCAGGCTGTATAAGCTTAATCTAAGAAGAAATGGACACATGCCAGTCTTTTAAGGATGTTCAGAATTTTTTTTTTTTTTTTTTTTTTCAATAATCCGTCTTTTATTGTTTTTCAATTACATAACTACACACTATAAATATATACAATATATACATGATTGCTTCCAAAAGTTACATAAACATTATATATTAATACATATTTATAAGACTGATTCAATCTTAGTTTTGACATAGATCGTAACAATAATACAGATTGTTGACTTTTTCATGTTGTATTTCTTTTTTAATGTTCAGAATTTTTTTAAGCAGGGTTGTGAGGTGGGTATAACCAGTCATATATGAAATTCAAGGTTAGGGGTGCATGTGCCTCTGCTGAAATATTTTGTACTTCCAGTGGCCCTTATGCTATGTCAAATGTCTTTTACAGTCTAGGCTTTTCTGTTCTGTTCTATAAAGTTCGAAGAACTTAGACTATAAATGTGCTCTTTTACAGTATAGGCCATTCTGGCTTGTTCTCTTTGGAGATGACTGGATTAAGGCCATGGATTTAATAACCTGTTTTAAGAAGCAAGTAAATAAAAGAACACTGAATATAATGAAAAGTTTCCCTCTAACACACAACATTTCACAGTGCAATATGTGTAGTGAAAGGCAACTGTGTATCTGGCTCTCATGTTTCTGTGAATACTCTCTGATAAGGGGGCAATAATAACAGAATACTTATCTCTTTCAATAGCTAGGAGTTGTTTTCTGAAAAAAATTAAGTTGTTTTCTACATCTGGGAGAGTAATAAAGATAAGATAAAAACATGCAGCACTTAGTGGAAGTAGAAGCACAGGCTGTACCATTAGTGTTAGCATGGATAACTTTCACTGTAGATTAATTCAAGTCTCTGGGTGTGACTTTTAGTCTGGGATAATTGTTTCTGTTAGGAAGGTTAAATTTCATTATTTGAAGATGTACATAGATTTGTGTGTTAGCATTAAGTTAATAGGTTTTCAGGGTGTTTGGGGTGTGTTTGTTTTTTTGTTTGAGGTTTTTCATTAAAACAAAAAGTTTTGTATGATGTGACATAGGTCAAATGAATATGACAAGAAACAACCGTATAAAAGATTAACTTGCCAACCCATTAATGTGCCCACGTAACACAAAAGGTGAAACTACACATTAAAAAACTGTTATACTTAACAGGTAGGATTAACAACTTCTTATAGTGGCACCTTCTGTATGGGTCTATATTATGAGAGCGAAAATACGTTTGTGCAAATACGTAAATGTCGCACCATATAGCACGAAGTGGACTTAGAGCGAAAGTCGAAAACTGCGAAAATGGAAATGTCGAATTTCCATGGTTGGCCCATCTGTGGATTAGCTGCATAAGGTAAGTGGTGGATAGTTACGGAGTTTAGAATAGGGTGTGGGTTAAGGTAAGTGCTTAGATAAGTAATGTATGTTGGATTTAGTGTAGGGTTAGAGGTAGAGTTTTGTTAAATGTATGTATGTAGGTTATTTATTTTGTTTGTGTATATTTTCGTAGGGGAAATGTGCGGTAGGTATGGATATTAGGGTTAGGGAGGGGTTAAGGATAGTGCAGAGATAGTTTTGTATGTGGGGTTTAGTAGTGTTGGAGGTAGGGTTTTGTTAAATGTATGTATGTGGATTATTTGTTTTGTTTGGGTGTATGTCTGTAGGGGACGTGTGCGGTAGTTACGGACCTTAGGGTTAGGGAGGGGTTAAAGAAAGTGCATAGTTGTGTATGTGGACTTTAGTGTCAGGTTAGAAGTAGGGTTTTGTGCTTTACTTTAGGTTAGAAGTAGGGTTTGGTTAGTGTATGTATGTGGTTTATTTATTTTATTTGGGTAGGTAGTATATAGGTAGTGGTGGGGTTGGCTGACTATGACAGCTTGATTTTTTTTTTTGCTGTTTAATGCATTTGGGATTTTCGTGTTTCGTGGTGTAGGGGTCGATATTTTGGTATTCGCTCATAGGGTTTTTCGCTTTCATAATATAGACCCCTTCTATATTATCTTTAAATGTGAATGGTCTTACAGATATGTACAAAAATGAAAGAATAGTGAACTATAATAAAAATGCAGAGTTCAAACAGTTATGCTGCAGGAGACACATTTGGAAAGAACTGAGCATGTGAATTTGATAGAGAAAGGCTTTCAGGATGGTTATTCACCAGAATCATCCTCCTGTACGTTTTTGCATTCAAGGTATGCTGTACATTGTGGTTTAATACATACTTCTTTAGTGCAACAGCTTATACTATCTATTTCTGTTATTTCTAACACTGCAGGATGCCTTTAGATAATTCTGCTTAATGAACTGCTGTCACATATACACCTAGATATGTTCTCTTTTCCTTGTTTACTGTTATAGAGCCAGAAGGGCTATTTCACATGTTGCATTTAACTGCTCTGTCTAATTGTATTGACTAGTGTTTAAATATGTTGAAAGTTTATCTTGCTTAATTTAGTAGAGAGCTGCTTTATATATTATTTACATTTTATTTTTGTATGTTGCCATAAGAAAATATTTTATGTTATCAGGTGCTGAAGCAGGAGTAACCATTATCTGATGTTTTTGTTATTGACTATTCCTAAACTATAAGTCCAATCTCACTGGTCGCACAGTATGTGCTGCCTTAACCTAATGCCCTCTTACATTTTTCTTCTATTTTTCTTTCAGTAATCCAAACCACCCATCAGGTCAAGCAGGTCTCTGTCCCCCATATCAAGCAGTGGAAATTTCAAACTTCTCTCTTGAGTACTGGGCACCCACAAACACTTGTCCTGCAACTAAAGTGACTAAACACTAATGCAGGTGCTTAACTTCCAAGTGTCTAGACACTAAAATACCTTACCTGCATTAACTTAAACAAATGTTAGTGAGTGTATTAGTACATTCTGCTGTATATTTCTTTAATCAAACCACTGTACTGATTAGTACATCATCTGGAAGAAACAGCTGCATAATGCTCTCCAGTTAATGCCCCCCCCCAAACTAAACTATATTTTCTTTTGAGAAATACTAAAATCTATAAAATAGCATTTCATTACCTCTCGTGTTTCATCTGTAACTAACCTCAGCTTTAATTTTATATCCTTTTAAGAATGTCAGAAAATTGTACTCTGTTCCCATAACACAGTCTATAAATTAGTGCAAACATACAGTTTAAAATACAGTTAATAATGCAGTTTGAAATGCAGTTTAACATATAACCATTTAAGCTGACACTACATACTTACCAAAGCCTAAAGAAACATTTGGAGTCAGTGTTAGCCACGCTCCACTTGCCCTTGCTGTGCTTGGGCTTGCTCCACTCCGCTCCCTGCCCCCAATTCCCAACCACCCCCACTATGTCTACCTTTATTCTAACCCCTAATCACCTGACCAGTGGTGGTGGTGGTTGTTGTTGTGTCTTTCAGTTTTTCCCGGTTAGGGGTAGCCACAGTGGAACTCCGGTCCGCTAATGATTAGCAGTAGATTTTTACGTGCCAAGTTGCTGGCTGTGATGCACAGCCTTCAACAAAGGTACACCCATTCATGCATGTCTCCACACAGAAGACGCTCTAGGTGAGAATCAAACAGCACATCTTACTGTGAGGCGACAAAGCTACCGCAGCACCACCACCGCAGTAATCACCTGATCAGTGGTCCAACTCCTAATTCCCTAACAACTAGCCCAACCCACTCATCCTACCTCCCGCCACCCTCCAATCCAGTTACATCCCACACTGATCCCACTCCCAACAACACATTCCCAGACAACACATCTCCACCCTCACATGCAACTAACCAGGAATCTTAGTTGTACTACTCCCGTCAAGTAGTATCATGTTACCCACACTTACATCCCTATCGCTAGCTCTAGGTTCATAGGTAGGTACTAGGCTATCTGCCCGAGGGCATTTATAAGCCTAGCCAGAGTGTGTTGGCTTTCGCTGCCCCATTGATTAATTAACTGAGCCTCTGTCAAGCAGAGCCAATGAAGTGATCCCAGGGGTGTATTTTCTGTTACCCATCCACTCGTCAAGGTTTCTCTTGATGAGCGTTGGTGAGGGGCTCTGCCTAATGTAGTTAGGAATTTTGTTCCAAAGCATGGGGAGTCTCTGTGACAGGAATCTATCTTTCCAGCATGTTCTATTTATTGTTGTGGCGAGGTTTAGCTCACTAGAGTGCGTGGCTTGCAGTGACTTGGATTTCTTTAGGTGGAGCATGTCCATCAATTCTGAGTTGGACATGGCTTTGTAAGTCAGGCAGAGATCACCTCTGAGTAAGCGATATGCCACTGAGTACAGCCGGAGTTTTTTCAGTCAGGCTGCACATGACATATGTTTGAGGCCAGTAATCCTCTTGGTGAGGTACTTTTGTAGTCTTTCCAGCTGTTGGAAGTGTCTTGTGAGGTACATCCCAAATGGGGCATTGTACTCTATGATGGGTCTGATGAGTGACGAGTAGAGGGGCACTATAACCTCTTTAATTCTAGATGCGAACCCTTTAGTAATTAGATGGGCAACATAGAAGGATTTCCTAACTACTTTGGTAATATGATTGTCAAAGGAGAGATTACTATCTACCTGGGTCCCCAGATCTCTTATTACCTCTTCTGTATTAAGGGGGCTGCCACCTTTGTGATAATTTGTGGGCATTTTGTTTTTCCCAAACGGGATGACTATGCATTTTTTGGCATTTAGCTTGAGGCCATGACTTTGAACCAGATGTCTGTCTCAGTAAGGCCTTTTTGGAGGATGTCCATGTCAGCTGGAGAGTCATTTATGGCTCCCAGTTTGCAGTCATCGGCGAACTTGGTTAGCCATAGTCCTCCTTTTTTTGCCTGTACTTCTGAGAAGTATATGCCAAACAGTAGGGGTCCCAGGACCGAGCCTTGCGGGACACCACTTGTGACTGGTTTAGAGCCGGACCTGGAGCCTGCTATTCTTACCATGTGAGTTCTCTCTGTAAGCCAGTTGGCAACCCATCTTGTGACATAGGGGTTTATGTTCAGGCTGGTGAGTTTTTCTGTAATACCTGAGTGAAGATTGGTGTCAAATGTCTTGGCGAGGTCAAGGTAGGCTGTGTGAACCACCTTTCCCCCGTCTATGGCCTTGGTGACTGTCTCAAAGAAGTCAACCAGGTTTAGTAGGCATGATCTGCCCTTAACAAAGCTGAACTGGGTCGGGCCAAGTGTTTGGAGGTTCTCAATGTCTTTGTTAATTAGTTCCATGATGATGCGCTCCGTAGCCTTGCAGACCAGGCTAGTCAGGCTTATGGGGCGATAGTTAACAGGATCAGTTGTGGCCCCTCCTTTGTGGAGTGGAATAACCGTTGCTGTGCGCCATTCTATGGGCAAATAGCCTGTGGAGAGGCTGAGGTTGAACAACATGTTTAGGTGGGGGGTTAGTTTGTGCAAGACGCATCCTGGGACACCATCTGGCCCCATTGACACTGTGTTTTGGCTTTCGAAAGGGCTGTTTTCATGTGTGCATCTGTGATTTACAATTTTCTACTTTTGCTAACCTTTCTAACTTCCTTACAAACAAACCTACCACTGCACAACTACTCCTATCACACTACCCACACTAGCCCACCCTCTCGAACCCATTCACACTTCTACATCTGCCCCACAATCATAAATCTTCCAACTACATATTACTAACAAAATTGACACCATCTCACTACACTAAGAAAAACACACATAGACCAAGCTCACAAACAATTAATATTAAAAAGCATATACTGACACTCTACAAACTCTGCTAACCTCTGGTGACATTCACCCAAATCCAGGTCCCCTCTCAACTAGACAAACATCTTACCTGCTGATCCTAAATCTCAAAATAAGAAGTATTACCAACAAGCTAACAGACCTACATGCATTCATAGCCCACTACAACCCTGATGTATTCACAATTACAGAGACCTGGCTTAAACCTAGTATCTAAGATGAAGACTTTCTCCCCCCAGGGTATAATACACTTAGATCTGATAGAACAAACAGGAAAGGAGGAGGAGTAGCTATTCTCTTTAAAACCACACCACCCACTTTTCAAAATGCTGAAGTCCTATTTTCTGTCCTATCCATAAGAAACACCAAGAAGATCAATATAATATACTGCTACATACCTCCAGGCAACAACTCACTCATAATAGAAGACATCCTACACTCGACAAAGGGCAATCTACCTCAGGAAGCAATCCTACTAGGAGACCTTAACACCGACTGGGCAGCCTGTAACTTCAGCAGCCCCTCTACACATATCAATCTATATGGGTTCTCTCAACTAATTGAAGAATCAACTAGAATAGATAAGAAGACAAAGAAAGAATCCGTACTGGACTGGACATTAACCATCTATCCCAAACAAAACTATACAGTAGGCTGTCTCCCAGATGACCTAAGTGATCATCTCCCCACCTTCCTACTCCACAAACACTCCAATCACCCCAAACCAGTAGTCTACAAACTTATACGACATGACCGTAACCTTACCCCACAATACCTAAATACTGTCCTAAGCCACTGCAACTGGGAACCACTACGGACACTTGGGTTAGACCAGGCAGTAGACTGCTTCAATACTACCTTGTCTAACGTCCTTAACGGTCTAGCTCCCAGCAGAAAGATAAGAGTTAAAGCCAGCTACGCACCCTGGCTAAGTAGGGACACCAGAACCCTACTTAAAGCCAGAGATAAAGACTGGAAAATCTGGAAAACTGACAAATCCCCATGCTCCAGGCAGTACTATCAACAGCTTAGAAACAAGGCCAAGGCTGAATCCAAAATAAACAAACAAAACTATTTTCTTGGCGCTCAAAGGAAATATTCAAATAATCCACAAAAATTCTGGCATGCCATTAACTCCCTACTAAAGCCAGGCAAAACCACTGCTCTAGCACCCAGCTCTACTAACAATACCCTAGACATAGCTTCTCAATTTAATAACCATTTTACTAAATCCATCTTATCCCTATCCAGTCAAATAACCAAAAACAGTCTACCTCAATCACAACCCAACCTATCCCACATCACCCCCTCTTTCAGCCTATCACCAGTGCCCACCTCAACTATCAAAAAACTCTTCCTAAAACTAAAGCCAACTGCATTGACAGCTGATAACATACTTGTTGCATACCTAATAATGGCTAGTTACTCCCTATCATATCCTGTCTCCATCCTAATCAACCGCTCCATACTAGAATCCTACATAATCAAAGAAAGTATCTCACATCATTCCTCTCCATAAAGGAGGGTAACTCCTATGAATTCTCCAACTACCGACCTATTGCCATACTTTGCCCCTATCCAAAATTCTTGAGAAGTGCATCCACTTGCAAGTGATGGCAGTTCTTAACACACACAATCTACTATCTACCACACAACACAATTTCCATCCACATCACAGCACTACCACAGCCCTTCTGTCCTTCACTAATCATATAAACCTACACAGGAATGATAACAAATATGTATCTGCCATTTTCCTAGACCTCTCAAAAGCATTTGATAAGGTCTCCCACTCCATTCTACTAGACTCACTAACATCATTATCCTTCACCTCCTCTACTATAGCCTGGTTCAGAAGCTACTTGTCTGACAGGCAACAATCAGTCCAGTGGAAAGGAACACTGTCTACACAACTTCCAACCACCATAGGAGTCCCACAGGGCTCTGTACTGGGGCCACTATTGTTCTCTATTTTCAGAAATAACCTCAATAGCGCTACACAACATGCCACACTCATATAATATGCGGATGATTCATCCCTGATCTGCTCCATCTCATCTCCCACCACCCTACATACACTCACTCAAGATACCTTTAACTCAGCAGAAAAATAGATATCAGGTATCCAACTAATTCTAAATCCCAAAAAGACAAAACTGCTACTATTTACCCCTAATAGATCAAAATCCCCCTCTCCTTTACCATAACATCTAAGGACAACACCACCATCTCCCCTTCTAACCACACCAAACTTCTGGGCATTGAAATAGTAATCTCCACTTTGATGTTCACATCTGATATACCATAGAACTAGTACGTAAAAAGCTAGGCTCCCTATACAGGCATAAGTCCTTTCTCTCACAAAAAGCAAGAGTCACTCTTGCACAAAGCCACCTCCTCTCAACTCTATTATACACAGCACCAATCTTTACCCAAATCTAGGCAAACAAGAATCATGCTACAATAAAACAGTCAAGTTTGCTACTAACTCAACCTATAGAATCCATCATTGTACTGCACTAAAAGAACTAAAGTGACTTGAGATACCACAGCTACTTAACTATCACCAGCTGGGCACAACCTACAATATTCTCAAATATCCTGACCCCCCCCCCCCTCATTATCCAAACTAACTTTGTCTATACTGCAAACCGGTACCTAAGATCTAGTGAAAAATCTCTCCTCCCCATCACCAAGGCTAATGATAATGCAGGGAAAGTGCTCTACTCCCACACCATTTCCAGAATTTGGAACTCTCTTCCCCTATCCGTGTCCATGGCCACCTCCACAATCCATATTCAAAAACTCCCTCAAATCGCATCTTCTTAGTACCTGTTTATGCCCTTGTATCACATAACCCTACCCACACTGCTATTAACTCCCCATACTCCTCTCTGATCACATGCTGGATCTGTGATTCCCCTGTAGGTTTGGTCATCTAAAAGGATACTTTTAACTGTAGAATCTTACTTGATATGTTTTCTTCTCTTACCAATGTATAACTGACATTGTATTTTTACCTATATTCTATATCTTCTTTTACCTGGAGTGTTTTATTAATTTCTTGTTATAGTACTATGCTCAGCATACATGATGTAACCCATTTTGTGTATTATGCTGGATGTACTGTATTTGTATAACTTGATGTCAGAGTTTTTCTCCCCGGGCCTCCACTTAAAATGGACCTGGTTCAGTTGGAATTCCCAGTTAACAAATGTAAAATAAATAAATAAAATATCTGGGACAAAGACAAGGGGAATACTTATATAAATTATGAGAGGAGCTCACACAGTAACGGAAGATAAAAGTAAGATATTAATGGTAGATTTGTAGTACAGAGGGGCTACTGGCAAAGGAGGAGGATTACACTGGCATGTATTTATATTCTACCTAAAACTGCTACAAAGGATCTTAAGAAAATTCTGGGAGAAATAATCACCTTTCAGCCTGGAATATTACTTACAGGTGGGGACTGGAATTTGATTTGCAACAGTGAGGATGTAACTGGGAGGGGGACTAGAAGGGAACATTTTGCAAAAGAGGGTAGATTTTTGAAGAAATGTATGAAAATATTTTGTATGGAAAATGTAAATTCGGTAATGGGGGTTCAAAGAGAATTTACATATTCCCCCAAGGTACAAAAAGTAGGATCGGCTGCCCACTATACATATGTTATAGTTCATGGGAACATGTGCATTTAATTGAAAGTTTTGATATGCATCCAATAACTATTTCAGATCATGTGCTAATAATAACTAAAATAAAAATGCAGGGTAATAAAATAAAAATGAAACACTGGTGCTTCCCTACCTATTTGTTAAAAATGATGAATTTAAGGAATGGGTAGTGGAAGTTATTGGGGGTTTATTAGAGAAGATAGAAATGCATTCTGAAAATATAGCTAGGAAGTGGGATAAAATTAAAGTGGAGTTTAAAAATAGAGTGGAAATAAAAGAAGAGATATGGTTAAGAAGTACAGTAATATGAATTATTTAGAGAGACTGACAATTGTTAAAGTATTGCTGAATAGGAGGAATCTCACAGAACAAGAAGAGGTGCAATTGTACAGTACCAAAGAAAAAATAAGTCACTACCTGGATAATATTCATGAGTTTAGAAAGACTGCTAATTAATTATTTTTTGATAACTTCAGAACATAAAACATATTATTACAACAGTTCAGACAACAGAAAGTAGAAAGGGTTGTTGCCAAGCTTAGGGAGCCTATAACAAGGAAAATAACCAGAGATCCTGTAGAGGTGTTAGAAATATTTCAGAAATTTTATGATAATCTTTATGAACAAGAGAAATGTGGAAATCAAGAAAATTTATGAATGGAAATATTTATAGAAGAATTAAAGATGGCAATGTTAGAGGTAAATGAGGCTCAATTACTAAAAGGATAGGAGGAGATGAGATAAAAATGATGATGCCTAACAAGTCTACAGGAATGCCCCCAGGAATGGATGATATTCTTGTGGAAGTTTGGAAACTAGGAGGGACGAAAGTGATAAATATCTGGAAGGTTTTGTTTAAATGTATTTTAAAAGGAGGAGAAGCACCAACATCTTAAAAGAAAGCTGTGGTGGCTGTAATACCTAAAGGTGGTAAAGGCACATCAGATCCAGCTTTATATAGGTCCATTTCAATTATAAACCATGATTAAATTTGTTGATGTCTATAATGGCTAAAAGAATAGCAACTGTGATACCAAAATTGATAGATGGGGATCACTGTGGTTTTGTGGAGGGAAGGCAAACATTTGACAACATTAATAGAACAGTGATGATCCAGAGGGAATTAGAATGTAAGAAAATATCATTGTTGTTGGTAGGTCTTAATGCAGAGAAATATTTAACAGTGTAAGCTGGGATTTTATGAGTAGACCAGTGGAAGCATTTGCATTCCCTGATAAAATTATAAGGTTGATTAGGAGGATATGTGAGGGATCAGAAGTGAAAATTAAACTGGGGAGGGGTTCCTCTCTGATAAGTTGCATTTTATGCAGAGGAACCAAGCAGAGGTAGCTTCTGTCCCCTTTGTTATTTGTGCTATACTTAGAACCATTGGCAAGAAAAGTAAGAGTCTCAGAAATTCAAGTATATAACTGGTATGGTATTCAAGAAAATTGGCTTTATTTGCAGATGATGGTATTTTACACCTGATAAAACTAGTAAAGGACATTTCAGTGTTGTGGAATACTCTGAGACAGTTTCAAGTCTTTTCAGGATACAACATTAATGAATATAACCCAAACGCAGTATCTGTAAAGTATATGCAATACCCATATTTATGGGGACATGATAAAATTAAGTACTTAGGAGTATATATTAAACAAGATTCTGATATGATGTGGGAAGAGACTAAACACAAGATATGGATATGGATATCAAGACACAAGCAGTGAAAATGTTTTTAGTCCCTTTAGTTTTATACACAGGTCAGATATACTTTTATCAACCAGAGTAGATGTGGGTAGCAGTTAATAGAGATAAAGGATTTCACGTGGAAATGGAAGAGGCCAAGAAACTGGATAAGTTGATCCTTCCTATAGAACAAGGTGGTTTGGAATTATACTCCAAAATACAAGGACAAAAAGCTTAAACCAAGAACAAGCAACTCCACGACAAAACGGCTGCCAAATAATCCTCCACTTTATTAGAACAAAAAACACCATAAAAATCTTCTTTAAACACCGTAAAATCAAGCGCTTTCGCCTGATCGAATATCAGGCTTTATCAAGACAAGTTAATTTTGGATGTGCCAACCTTTAAATACTGTTGTCCATTAAGACTTAATTACATGATTACAATAATTACAATTGTTACAATTAATCAATCCGAAATCGGATTTTAAAGTGCTAGTGCTCTTCCTTACAGTTTAAACTACAACTTTCGTTACTGTAACTTCATTCTTACAAAGCGTTTAAGATCGCTTAAGTAGACATTTTCTACGTAATCCAAATCATTAAAATTGCTAACTAAAAGTTAGTTAAATAGAAAATACACAAGTCATGCTTTTGCAAGGCTTGAATGCACATCAAAAACATGCACATCAAAAGAATGTAACACATAGTTAAACAAATGTGTTAAAAATGGTTCGTTACAATTGTGTTCAAAAGGGCACCACGAACACCTCAAAGTTGTTTAAACTGCCCTTGTTGTTGCAAAAATACATAGTGTGTGTATTTATTCTGGGAGCTCAAATGCACTTCATAAAATTCAAACCTTAAAAACTTGAATACCAATGTGCTAAAAGGTGCGATGTCACTTTTTTTACTGTAGTATGCAACAATGCCCAACACTCTTATACTATTTAAAATCCATGAATCTTGCTTAACCAATAACTTAACAATATAGTGTGATTAAACATCCATAAATATGTTAAAATGTTAAAAACTTTAAGTTAGAATAAATAAACACTACCCTGATGAATCGGGTATATACGTGTGCATCTATAAAAATTGATTGATCCATAATTAATCGAACCCATGAACCTTAGGTTGTAAAAAATAGTAATAGATACATATATGTCTCACTTGTAGCACCCATAAATTTAAAAGCCTAAGTGTATGAATTATCAGTTGTATTGTACTATCTCACAAAATTGCTAGAAATCAATCTACACACTTATTAAATCATTTATGAATAGCAAATTAAAACTACAACTTGAATTAATTAATTAACTAGACAAAATAGATCAGTTTAAACCATTAAAAATATTTCTGTGAAAATCATGTCTATCTGAGCTGTAAAAAACATGACAAATTATTTGTGTACCTCTAAGATAAAAAGCTGTTATAACCTAGCTCGTCTAATCTTTAATACGCTTTTAATACTAATTGCGTCATTCATTCCTGGGGGGTTTGTTGCATTTAATCTAATCTGCCATAGTAGCTCCTTATATTCTAAAGAAGCCTCCCATTCACCACCTCTGGGGTTTTGTGGTACATGTTCTAGAATAAGAAATTTTAGAGCCATGTTAGGACACATTACAGAATGCTTGTAAAATGCATTGCTTTCCTTCTTAACACTGACCTCATATAAATGTTCATAAATCCTTTTACGTATTCTATTAAAGTGGAGGATTATTTGGCAGCCGTTTTGTCGTGGAGTTGCTTGTTCTTGGTTTGGAATTACCTGATTTGCAGGGGTATTTCAGAGCTACACAGTTAAGGATCCATACATGGCACTAGCAGAAAGCTATAATTCAAAATGAAAAGTGCTGATGATGAAACGGGGGTGGGGGGGGGGGGCTCAAGAAACAAGGAGAGACTAGGATTTTGAATGCAAATTTTTAAGGAGAAAAACAAGAACCATGCAGAGTATTATATTCCTAAAGTAGTGGAAAGTGTTTGAAGAACTAAGCCAATACAAGAATGGAGAAAGGAGATTCTGCCAATAGAGATAACCACAATAAGGAGTATGGAGAATAGGCAAGAGGGGAATAGAATTAACTGGAGAAAACTAGAAAAGGAACCAAGGTATTGGGAACAAATAATTAAAGAGGGATAGGTGACAGAATGGAAAAAGGCCAAGAATTAATTTGTGTATTGCAGGCTAGAGATTGCCTTTCTTGTCAAGAAATATGGGATCCTAAACAAAAGACCAGCATTAGTAGGAATTTTATTAGAATCTAGAACAGAAGCTGCTATTAAAAAAGTGATAATTAGTAGGGCAAGTAAAATATTGCATGTTAACTATAGCAATCAATCAGAGGATGTTAGGATTAGGAAGAGACTGGATAAGCAGTTGAAAACAGAAATAACGCGAGGGTATACATATTGTTCCCAAATATGCACCAAAGTCTAGAGGATTGAGAATCTTTGCATGAAAGTGTTTGCCTGGGTATAAAAATATCTAAGCAGACTCAAAAAAAATTTCCTGAGGTGGATTGCAAATGTTGGAGGTATGGTATGGAAGAAAGAGTTGATTGGGCACATAGTTTTTTTGGGAGTGTAATGAGTTGGAAGACTTTAAAAATTATCTGCAGACTACTCTGTTAGACATATTTGGTGAGCAAATTGGTATAACTAAGGAAATTATTTTTTGAGCTATGATACAGAATCAGAATTGCTTAGACATAGTAAGGCCTTGCTAAGTTTAACTGTGGTAGCTGCCAAAAGACAATTACTAGAAAATAGAAATCAAAGTCTAAGTGGTGCAGAGGTTTACGTTGTTGCCTCACAGCAAGAGGTTCTCCGATTTGATTCTCGTCTGGGGTGCCTTCTGTGTGGAGTCTGCATGTCCTTCCTGCATTTGTGTGGGTTTCATCTGGGTGCTCGGTTTCCTCCCACGTTACAAAGACATGCATCTGGAGCATTTCTCACCGGGCCTGCGCTGAAAATTGGGTCATTCCAAGTCGGACTTTCCCTGTAAACAAGTGTTAAATAAAATAAAAAAAAAAGAGTACTAGAAGTACTGTATATAGTAAAAGAGAGAAAAGCAATGGAAGTGGGATCTTTACAAAAGGGTAGGAATAAATTACATAGATAATGGGAATTATGGTAACAATACATGTAGAGTAATGTTTTGGAGGAGGAATGAAGTTTAAGGGGAGGCAGGAATTTGAATGAGCTATGTAATGTTTGACAATGAACTGTATAGGTTAGAAGATTGACATATAATATTTGTAACTGAAAATGTCAGTATGCTTTTTTGTTTATATAAATGCATGATTGTCCATGCCATAAGTGAAAACTTAATAAAGATGTTTCTTGATAAACAAAAATGGTTTTCCAAAAGAGATACATACATACATACATATATGCAAATGTTTCAAGCACAAACATTAATGCCCTTCTTGCTTGCCATTATACCAAAACATTTGTTCCCATAGTAAGTGTCCAGGCTGTTCTTAAAAATATCTAAACTAGTACTTGCTTTAATGTAATTTGGTAGTCTGTACCATGCATCAGCTACTCTGTCGGAGAAACAATTAGTACACTTCTCATTCCTATAGAATCTTCTACATAGATTGTCTGATGATTCTCTGTTTTGATAACCCCAAACATTCCCAGAGGTAGTTGTGTCTAAATGCCCTATATACCTGAATAATATCTCCTCTTAGATATCTGTAAGAGACACTGTAGAAGTTCAGATATTTTAATCTTTTATAATAACTTACATTTTCACATCCATGTATACCCTTAGTATATTTCTGCTGTACTCTTTCTAGTTTACTCATGCTTGTTTTCTTATAGGGTTTCCATATTGTTATTCCATACTCAAGTTTGGGTCTAATGTAACGAACAAACAATGACTTCTTTATTTTTGATTTCATAGACTTTATAAATCTTTTTATACAACTTATTGTTCTATAACTGTCATTAACCAATTGGTTGACATGATCAGAAAAACTCATAGCTGAATCTACCCATATACCCAGGTCCTTAAATAAGTCTACAGTTTCAGTCAGTGTGTGCTGTACTAAATATTCACCTTTCAGTTTGTCTCTCAAATCTCATATGCTTAGTTTTTGATGTATTTCTCAGCATATTATTCTCCTGTGCCCAAATGTTCAATTTATTCAAGTTATTTTGCTGACATCCCTTATCTGTAACACATGTAATCAGTTTACCGAATTTCAGGTCATCTGCATATAGACTGTAGAACACCCCAGATGAAAAAG
Organism: Protopterus annectens; assembly: GCF_019279795.1. NCBI lineage: Eukaryota > Metazoa > Chordata > Ceratodontiformes > Protopteridae > Protopterus > Protopterus annectens. The sequence goes on along the minus strand of NC_056750.1, from coordinate 360,463,513 downwards.
TTAGGTCTGAAAGATACACTCTAAACAAGTAAGAGCCTAGTACAGAGCCCTGTGCGACACCCTGACTGTAACCAAGGATTTTACCTGTCCAGCTGCTGTATGATATCCGTCTTATCAAGAGTACATCAATACCTAGTTGTACTAATTTATTGATCAGTGTTTTGTGTATGACCCTGTCAAATTGTAAAGTTAAATCTATGTAAATTACATCACAGTAGAATTTTTTATTCATAGCTGTTATTATATTGTTATAGAACATCATGTTACAGGTGGTAATAGATCTGTTTTCAACATATGCATGCTGATATATGGTTTCAAGTCTCAGCCTATTCAGTTCGGACAATAACTTATCCAGTATTACCTTTTCTATTATTTTCCACAACATGAAAGTAGACTTAAGGGTTTATATGACTCTGGGCTTGTCCTACTCCCCTTTCTTTTAAAGACAGGCTTAATAAGTGCATGTCTCCAATCTTGAGGAATCTCCCCATATTTATATGACCTAGTGAATAACAGATATAATGGGTACTGTAAGTTCTTGCTGAAGTGCTCTCAGGTCATTGTTACTAATTTTGTCTCCTCCCTGTGCTTTGTTTGGATCCAGTTTGCACAGTTCTTTTTCAGTGTAATCTAATTTGATTCCAGTATCTGGAGTTACCTGGATGTCACTTGGACAACTTATTACCCCTTTTGTGGAGCCAAACTGTTTTGCATAAGATTTTGTAAATATAGCTATACTCTGTTGCGTCTGAGAATAAATTTTAAAATCTGAACACAGTTTATCAATTTGTGTCTTTACTCCTTCCACATCTTGTGTGTCTTTAAAAAGGTTTCCTATTATGCTCAATATTTTTATATAAATTTTCTTCAAACTTTTCTTGAACTTGTCCCACACTTTGCTTAATCTGTTTGTCCAGATAGTGATCGGTGATAAGATAGCATACAACAGTGAATAGCATGCAGCTCAGCCACACTTCATTTTAGAAAGAAAAAGTCATTGGAATAAAATCAGGGATTGCAAAATGATCCCCTAGCAAAGCAGTGTGCTCCAGTATATATCATTGGTGGCTACAATAAGCTGCTAGAAGTGGTCAGAGGAGGCTCTAAGATCAGAAAATAGGCTGAAGCTCTGTTGGTTAGAGTGAAGGTAAGGGAGTTCAATTAAATACTCAGGGTTCTAGCAGGAAGAAAAGAAAATGAGTAGAGCCAGTGAAAAATGGCAGTGTCTTAAAACAGTATGCTGGAAGATGATAAAGCAGATATGTAGACAAGCCAGGTATGTAAATAAGATACATAAGAAAAGCTGGTCGTAAAATGCAGAAGTCTAGGAGTTCATCAGAAGAAAGTAGGAGTGCAGAAAGAAGAATTGGAAAAGATGGACCAAGCCAAGAAGGAATACTGGTTGGTTAACAAAGAGGCTAAGGGACGAGGTGGAGAGGCAAAGAACAAGACATCAGAGAACTCTACCAGTGTTTGGAAAGTGACTCGGAGGATGGCAAAATAATGATCTATCAGGTTGCAAAGCATTAACAGAAAAATAATGAAGATAGTTGCCAGACACCGTTCATAAGGGATACCAGCAATAATTTGCTCAGTATTCAGGAAGCCAATGGCAGATGGAAGGCATACGTAAATTTCAATAAGCTTCTTAAGGACAAAATGCCTGTAGATGCTGTACTGCCCATTTACAGCTTATAATGAAAGAGGAAGAAGACAACATCCTGGAAAAACTAGGAACAACACTACAAAATATGGAGACAGGGAAAGTTGCAGGCTCAGATGAAGTCATGACAGATATAATCAAGATGTTTGGTGTATTAATGGATAAATGAATCCTGAAGAACTCATTGTGCTATGTAGTGAAAGGCATATCCTGTGACTGGAAAGTAAGCATTCAAGTGCTGATATATAAGAAAAATGGGGATAGACACAACTGCAGACAGTGTAGTGGTATGAAGCTGCTGTCATATTGTGTGAGAGTAGAATTAATATATTAATGCAGTATTTCAAATCCACCTAGGTTGAAATACCAACTCCGAGACAACACTACAGTGGGGAACAGAGGTTCCATTGTGAAACGCTGATGTCCCTCTTACCAGGCTGGATAAGGGGCAGGTTGCAGTTAGTTACCTGTCAGGGGCAGGATGTGGCAGATCGTGCAAGAACTCAGGTCACTTACCCCGAAGTACTACTAGTATAACTTTGACTATATGAAGAGAGACATGAGTAAGGTCTCAGAATGTGTCACCGGCAGGTATGAGCCCAGAATTGAGTAACATTCTACCATATCCAAAGATGATGTCACAATCCTAGCAAAAACGATCAACTTCAACAATTGGCTTAGCTACAGATGTCGTATCAGAGGGCTCTAATATTTGTCAGAGTGGGAGGACATGGTTGACAGGCCACATTGCTTTAGCAGGAATGGTCTTGACCTGTCATCTCTAGGCTTTTGGATATAGAATTTTCTAGGCGCTGCCAAAAAGACAAACCTTATAAAATAACAAAAGCTACTCATTACATTTTAATTGGTTTAGGGAGTAAGTCTGCTTCCCATTGATGAAGGCCCTGTTCAAGAGAAGGGGTAGTCTCTGGGATACATACCTGTCTCTCCAGCAGGTCCTATTTATTTCAGAGGCAAGGGTAATTCTGATGCTGTTTGTTTTCGAGATATGCAAGTGGTGGGGGGGGGGGGTCTGAAAAAAACTTGTATGCCAGGCATAAATCTCCCCTCAGCAGACTGCTGGAGACAGAATAAAGAGGGCCTTAATGCTGTCTGCATACTACATGTTACTTGTACCCTGTATTCTTTTAGTGAGAAACCTGTTTGGATGTTCCAGCTGTTGGGTGTGCCTAGTTAAGTACATACCAAAGGGGGCATTGTACTCATTTAAAGGTTTGTTGAATACCAAGTACAGTGGAGCAATGATTTCTTTGAACCTATATGCCATACCTTTGTTTATAAGTTGCACAACATAAAATGATTTCCTCACTAATGTACACATGTGATAGTCAAAGGCTATATTGCTGTCTATGGGTGCCCCCAAGTCCCTAACTACTGGGTTAACACTTAATGGTGTGTTGTCAGTATGAAAGTTATCGGGTGTGGATCATTTTCTTGGTCCTGTCTGTGAGCTAGTTGGCTATCCACTGGGTGACTTAAGGGTTTATACCTAACCTCTTGAGTTTGTTGACAATGCCTGAGTGAGGTATTTTGCCACATGCCTTGGCCAGGTCACATTAGACAGTGTGAACCATTTTGCCCTCATCCATTGCTTTGGTGACCTTCTCAAAGAAGGAAGTCCACCAACATGAGTAATCACGATCTGTCAATGGGAAAACCAAATTGGGTTTGGTCCAGTTTCCGGGTGTTTGCTATGTCATTATTGATCATTTCCATGATAATGTTTTCCATGGCTTTGCAGGCTTTCAAAGCTCTGTCTTGAGGTCATTCTTCTTTGGCATCTTTCCTCAAGTTTCAAATTCAACTCCACTGTCAAGCTTGCCAGATATGCAGATGAATGCAGACACAGGAGAATTGTCATTAACTCCACTGATACCAACTCCCTTCAAGTGCCACATAATGTTATGGCCAAATGGGGCAGAAGAGGGGCCTTGGCTTCTGTGTGAAAATGCATAAAAGTAAACATCAGCTTTACATGTTATTGTTAAAGAATGACTAAAAGTCAACATACTAGTAGAAGAATTTGGAGTCCTTGTAGACCATGACCTTTCATTTGATATCAATGTACCTGCTGTCATTCAGAGGGCATACCGAGTTCTCCAAATGATGCTTTCTAGGGTTGAGTGCTCGTTTAGGGAGATAATTGGTGTCAGAAGCGATGTATTGAAGAGAACAATTATAGAATGCTGCACTGTGCTTTCTAACCTAATTACAAACCGTTTGCTGCAGTTGCAGAAGATATAATTACCCCTGACAAGCAGAATAAATGGTTTCAAATTTTGTCTTGAAGTCACAAACTGCAACGTCTCTCCTTTCATTACTGGATTCTTTGAGACTTATTCTTGATTATACAGAGTATTAAAGGATCCCTTACAATTTTAAACTGTTTTGCTTGTGATACACCCCCTAGTGACTTCTTAAAAGCTCAGAAAAATTGATTGTTGCCTGTATTACAAAACAAGATCACTTCACATCACAGTTCAAAGACTTTTACCTCTAGGGAATAAACTCTCCAGCTCTTTTAAATACAGCCCATAAGTCCATATTATCAAGGAGGAGCTGGATGACCAAATGAAGATCTGTAAGTTACAGTATCTGATCAGGGAATTTAGGCACCTTGTTGTTAAATAGGCCATAAGCTTAGCTTGCACATTAACTATATGAACCTACAAAGTAACCGAGGAAACATGAGCAATAAGAAGCTTTAGATTAGAAGATGGAGAGAAATTGAAAGTGTATAGTTATAAGAAGTTAGGGAAGCTGTTAAAAAGGTGACATGAGGTGGAAGAGTAGGCCTTAATGGGCTGATGTTAGTTCTTTGAGCTGTTGTAGGACTTGCATCTCAGAATCATGCTGTAGCTATTTAATGGGTGGTTTAGGGAATAGAATTTGCAATGTTTGAGGAGATGTAAAATTCATGCATTATAATGAAAGAAATCTAATTAACTGGAGACTCTCTTCCATGTTGAACTCCAGTTATAGGTCTGTTACAAAAATTACTGTGTATAATTAAGACTCAGAAGTTTGTTAGAGAAACAGAATGTGAAGTTTTTGGATTAGCCGAAAGATTTAGGAAAGATGCAACAATTAACAGTTAAGACAGGAGGAGATGAGATACAAACAGTGATATATAATCAATCTGAAAGAAAGTCTCCAGGAATAGATGGCATTCCTGTGGAAGTTTGGAAGCTTGGAGGGAAGGAATTGATAAAGATCTGGAAGGTTTTGTTTAGCAGTATTTTAAAAGGAGGGGAAGCACCAACATCCTGGAAGAAAGCTGTAGTGGTATTAATACTGAAGAATGGTAAAGACCCATCAGACCCAGCTTTGTAAAGGATTAGTTCAAATTTAAGCCATAACTATAAACTTTTTGTCTGTAATAGCTAAAAAGATGTTAAAGGTGTTGCCAAAATTGATACATATTGGATCAGTGTCATTTTGTGGAGGGGAGGCAAACATTTGCCAATATTAATAGAACAATGATGATCCACAGGGAAGCAAAATGTGAGAAAATACTGTTGGTGGTGGGTCTTGATGCAGACAAAGCATTCAACAAAGCTGGAATTATATAAGTAGGGCAATGGACGCACTTGCATTCTCTGATACAACATTAAGGTTAATAGGAGGATATATGATGGATCAGAGGCAAAAATTGTAGTGGTAGGCTTCCTCTCTGATAAGTTGTGTCTGAACAGAGGAACCAGACAGGGTTGTCCCCTTTCCTGTTTGTTATTTGCTTTATATTTAGAGGCATTGGCAAAGAAAATAAGGGACTCTAAAATTCATGGATATTATTGGTATGGTAATCAAGAAAAGTTGGCTTTATTTGCAGATGATATTATTTTGCAGCTGATAAAACCAGAAAAGGACATCTCAGTGTTGTGGAACATTTTGAGACAGTTTCATGTCTTTTTGGTATATAAAATTAATGAAGATAAAACAGACTATAGCTGTAATAAACTATGTACCTACACATGAATTGGTTATGCAATACCCATATATTATGGTGACATGATGAAATGAAGTACTTAGTATAGATTAAAATGGATTATATTACTGCAGCTAAGGATATGTAGGAAGAGACTAAACAAAATATAATGCAAAAACTGAGAAACTGGAAGCTCTTCTTTATGGATATGGATATCAAAATACAAGCAGTGAAATTGTTTTTAGTCTCTTTAGTTTTATATATTGGTCAGGCATATTTTTATCCAATAGAGGAGTTTTAGGCAGTAGTTAATAAAGAGTTAAAGGATTTATTCTGGGACGGGAAGATGGCAAAGGTCAAGTGGGATAAGTTGGATGTTCTTCATGTTTCACTGTTGCAGTCATTACATTTGGGTAATCTGCTCGCAGGTTGCCCTCAGTCTGCATGAATAACAAAGTCTTGGGTCCTGAGTTGGTTGCTATCTCCTCTTTCATGATGTCAGGTCATCAGGGGTATAAAACATGCAGCCGACGCCATTTTATTCAGTCTTTCTTGCCGTGCGGTGCCCGAAGCAGAAGCAGTTTGCAAGTGCCGGTTGGCCGACTCCTGAAAATTTTCGTATTCGAGTTTCAGAACTGAAGTCTTCAATCTAAAGCTAAGTACCCCGTTGTGGAAACTTTTTCTTGCTCCTTACCGATGTCAGTAAAAGTTAATAATTGCATTACTTGTGGGAAGCAAATACCTCATAAGGATTTTCATTTGTACTGTATTCCTTGCCTAGACCCTGATCACAACGTGCCTTGCTGTCGGTTTTGTGCTAGATTTAACCAACACACTATTAAGCATCGGTATATTTTTTGCTTCTAAATATTTTGGTTCAAGATTTAATTATCCTGAAATGTCGTCTGTTACCAATCCAACTACCGGAGTTCCTAAAAAACGGAAAGAAAAAGACAGACTGTTGAGGTCCAAAACCGACAACGAAGCTTCTCCTAAGCCAGTTGCCGGTTTGCCGGTACTCAGTGAGGTGCTTTCACAGCCCCTGATACCCACTACTTTTGAGTCGCAGGCCCCTACTGAGACCCATTCGGAGTCCAGTATGCCATGAGATTTTCAGGGTATTGAACCCGCGGATGTCTCTCCCTTGGATGGGTCCAGAGTCACTGAGTAGGCACCAGCTTCTGAGAGTGTTTTCAGGCCTCAACATTTTTATATTAAACTGACGCCAGCAACAAGAACAAGGTCAAAAATAATTTCTATATTTAAAATCTCAATGCATGAGCCACGTGCTCAGGCCCCTATGCCTAAAAACAGATGATCAAAATGGCTGAGGATTTAATTACCTTGATCAGGGGTTCCCAACCCCCCCCCCCCCCCCAAGAGGCCTAGGCAAGGCACTGATTATGAATCTTCAGATCAGGTTTCCATTTCTTCTGATCAGGAATTTTCTATTACACCCTATGAGGATTCTGATGCAGAGGAATCTATCCCATCTGCATCTCCTCCTGAGGATTACGCTTTTGGAAAGACTTTGCATACTTTAAGGGAACATTTTCACTGGGAGAGTCAGGACTTCTCTGAATCAAAAAAGAGGCTTAGGGATTTCCTTCTTCTTTGTCAGCATAGGCCTTTGGCAATACCTCCTGTATTAGACATTGTTGATGATGTGTTCTTGGAATCAAGCATGGCTCCTGATTTCCTGCCTCCGGCTCCTAGTAAGCCAGACAGATATTACAGGGTTCCTGACTCCCACAAATTTCTTTTCAAAAATCCTGCTGCTGATCCTGAAACTATTTCTCAGGGTCCCAAAGGTGTAAAGGCCTCTACAGCCAAAAATCCTACCCCTTCTGATAGAGATTCCAGGGCACTGGATAGATGGGGTAAGAAGGTTTATATGTCTGCAGCCTTGGCAATCAGGGCTTTAAACTGCCAGTTTCATATGCTTAAATATCACCAGTATGTTATGGGCTTACTGAAACAGAAAATGATAACTGTGTGGAAAATAAAGAGTTACAGGAATTATTGCATTCAGCAGAACAGGTTGGAAAGCATACTTTGCAATGTGGTTTTGATTCCTTGGAGGTCTCTTTTATGGCCACCATTACTGTATCTGTGATTAGAAGGCATGCCTGGCTCAAGGAGCAAAATATGACTGATCATGTTAAAGCTAAATTGTTCGATGCACCTTTGCAGCATGATACTCTGATAATAAGGCAGAAGAGGTTTTAAAGAAAATGGAAGACAAAGCTCAATCTATGCAAACTGTAAAATATTTCTTGCAAGTGCAGCCACCCAGGTTCAGTAGGCACTGGCCTACTAAAAACTGGTCCTTTCCTGTGTCCAACAGAGTCACTCAGGGCAAATTCAGGCACTCAAAAGGCTTTAGATACCAATCACAGGGTTCTTACAGATCAAAGCAGTGGGGTGCCTCCACCTCCAAATCTGGAAGAAACAAAGCACAACCCTACAGTAAGCAGTCTCAATGACTTTCCTCTACTAGCACCAAGCACTTGTCTTTTGGCAGCCCCCTTGGGGGGAAAACTAGCACTTCATGCTCAAAATTGGCAGTTTATTACCCAGGACATGTGGGTATTAAACATAGTATTCCAGGGGTACAGATTTCATTTCCATACTTTGCCAATTCCAAACGGATGGCCAGATCTGCCATAAAACCAGTGGGCAGAGGCCCAGAAACAAGTCATGTCCCTCATGGATATGGGAGCTGTTCAACCGGTACCAGAAAAGGAAAAAGGACAAGGTTTTTATTCAAGACTTTTCCTGGTACCCAGAAAAGACAATTCATGGCATCCAATACTGGACTTATCAATTCTAAACACATTCCTGGACATTCCAAAATTCAAAATGCTGACTTTACAACAGCTACTGCCTATGCTAGGCAGGAATGCTTGGTTAGTAACTCTAGACTTAAGAGGCATACCTGCATATCCCAATAAGGGAATAATGCAAAAGATACCTCGGCTTCAAAGCAGGTTTTTTTGCATTACCAATTCTCTCCACTGCCCTTTGGCTTATCTACTGCACCCAGGGTCTTTACAAAGTGCCTGGCACCAGTTATTGCATTCTGCAGATGAAGCATTCAAATTTATCCTTATCTGGACGATTGTCTCATTCAAGCAGAGGACAAGGACACTCTTCTTCAACATCCGACATTTGTAAAAAGGCTTCTAGCATGCCTAGGGTACACCATAAGCGAAAATAAATCACAACTGGTACCCTCTCAAATAATTACATTCTTGGGTGCAAGCTTAATACAACTGCCCAGATGGCTTACCTCACGCCAGACAAACAAAGGCAACTGACAACATACTTCAAACAAATGGCAACAAAAACCCAGTTATCTGCAAGACAAATTCTGCAGGCTTTGGGGTTCATGGCATCCTGCATTCTACTAATTCCATATGCGAGACTGCATATGAAGAAACTTCAATGGTACCTAAAATGTTTATGGAGTCAGCATTGTCACAGCCTGGAAACAATGATTCCTCTCATTCCCTGCCTACAACAGGAGTTTCTTTGGTGGGCAGAGACATGTCACCAAAACAAGGGACTGTCATTCACTCTACCCCCTGCCACCCAAACCCTAATTACAGATGCATCAGACTATGCTTGGGGGGACCACCTGGCTGGGAGATGCATTCAGGGCAAATGGAGCCCAAACCAAATGCATCTGCATATCAACCGGAAAGAGATGCTAGCTGTTCAGAATGCTCTGACAGCCTTCAAGACTTACTTCATCCAGGACAACTACTGATAAATGGACAACACCACAGTTATGTGGTATATAAACAAGCAGGGGGGTACACATTCCTACCCCCTTTGCAGACTAGCCATGGCTTTGTGGAACACAGCCTTGACTTACCATATACACCTTCAAGCTCAATTCCTACCAGGAAAGCAAAATACTCTGGCAGACGACCTAAGCAGAAATCTTATGGACCCTCATGAATGGAAACTGGATCCACAAATCTTCAGCATGTTAAAACAGAAATGGGGGAGCCCAGACATAGATCTATTTGCCTCTCCCCAAAATTATCAGTTGGACAAATTCTGCACAAGAACTCCTCACAAAAAAGCATGGAAAGTGGATGCTCTATCCTTCAACTGGAAAAACCTATCAGTCTCTGCCTTTCCCCCTCTGCCTCTGCTCTCCAAGGTCTTACTAAGTCAGACAGGAAAAAACAAAAATTATCCTAATTGCTCCGGACTGGCCTCACCAGCACTGGTACCCACGTCTAAGAAATATGTCTCGCCTTCCTCCATGGTACTTACCTCAGATACCTCATCTACTGTCTCAGCAGAACTATCAAATTCTGCACACTCGGCTCCAAACTCTTAATCTTGCAGCATGGCTAATAAACTAATTATTCAAACAACACCTCTCAGTAAATATGTAATGGATGTCATTTTGGAAGCCAGAAGGCCTAGTACTAGAAAATCTTATGCTGATAAATGGAAGAGATTCTGTGCTTGGAAACCAGCACAAGGAATAGACACAGCAAAGCTCAATATTCCTCCGATTTTACAATATTTGACTGAGATGCTTGACAAGGGCCTATCTTTTTCTTCAATAAAAATCCATGCCTTTGCCATCTCAGCTCATTACAACATAGAGCCTCCCCTCTTTTCACATCCACTGCTTAAACAGTATCTTAGAGGGGGCACAAATTTAAGGCCTCCCAGAAGAGTACTAACTCCTGCATGGGACCTCAATTTTGTGCTGGAAAAACTCACCCTGCCTCCTTTTGAATGAGCAGCTACTGTGGATATAAAATTTCTATCTTGGAAAACAGCTTTTCTTTTGGCAGTCACTTCAGCAAGAAGAGTTTCAGAACTACAGGCTCTCATGGCAGTGGAGCATTTTATTATATTTTACCCGAACAGGGTGTCCCTCAGGACCAGTACTTCTTTTATGCCTAAGGTGGTATCCAGTGTGGCTGTTAACCAGACCATTCACCTAGCAACATTTTACCCAAATCCGCAGAACAAGGTGGAGCGGATTCTGCATTCATTGGATGTACACAGACAACTAAGATTCTACTTAAATAGGACCAAATCTCTAAGAAAGTCTGAGCAACTACTGGTAGCATTTGCTGCAGGATCAGAAGGGAAGGCTATATCAGAGGAGACCATTTCTAAATGGATAAGCCACTGCATTTGTTTCTGCTATTTACACCATGGTAAACCTGTGCCCAAGGGAATCAGATCACATTCCACCAGGGCTGCCTCTACTTCAGCAGCTTTTCTCAGAGGGGTTCCAACCAAAGACATTCTAGAAGCTGCTACTTGGAGCTTTGTTCATACCTTCACAAAGCATTATCATTTACCTCTCTTCTCCAAATCCAGGGCAGGCTCTGCCACTGCAGTCCTGCAGGGCCTTATAGCCGCTACTAATGTTGTTTAGTTCCATCCTCCCAGCCATAGCATTGGGATTCTACCCAAATGTAATGACTGCAACAGTGAAACATGAAGAACATAGTACAGTTGTGTACACTTAACATAAATGTAGATGTTCGAGTGTATTCACTGTTGCAGTCCAGTTTACCCACCCGCCATCCCCCTTTCTATACCTTTTCTTTCCTTCACTATACTCAAAAGCCTTTGTGGTGTATTTGCTTGTAGTTGAAGGTAAAGTTTATGTTTCTAAAAGTGCATTTATATATTTACTGTTTGTTTATATATATATTTCTGCTCCCCATTTGGGGGGCACCTGACATCTGGGGCAAGAAAAACTGAATAAAATGGCATCGGCTGCATGTTTTATACCCCTGATGACCTGACGTCATGGAAGAGGAGACAGCAACCGACGCAGGACCCAAGACTTTGTTATTCAGGCTGACTGAGGGTAACCTGCCAGCAGATTACCCAAATGTAATGACTGCAACAGTGAATACACTCAACATCAACATTTATGGTAAGTGTACACAGCTGTACTTTCTTCCAGTAGAGCAAGGTGGTTTAGGATTACCTGATTAGAAGGGATATTTTTGAGGTACACAGTTAAGGCTCTCTCTCACACACACACACACTATATATATATATATATATATATATATATATATATATATATATATATATATATATATATATATATATATATATATATATATATATATATATATATATATATATATATACACACACACACACACACACATATATATATATATATATATATCATCATTCTCTTTCGGCTTTTCCCGTTAGGGGTCGCCACAGCGGATCATCTCTTTCCATTTCTTCCTATCCTCTGCATCTTGCTCTGTCACACCAACCGCCTGCATGTCCTCTCTCACCACGTCCATAAACCTTATCTTAGGCCTTCCTCTATTCCTCTTACCTGGCAGCTCCATCCTTAGCATCTTTTTCCCAATATACCCATCATCCCTCCTCAGCACATGTCCAAACCAACGAAATCTCGTCTCTCTTGCTTTGTCTCCAAACTGTCCAACATGAGCTGACCCTCTAATATACCGATTCCTAATCCTATCCATCTTAGTCACACCGATTGCAAATCTTAACATCTTTAACTCTGCCACATCCAGCTCTGACTCCTGCCTTTTTGTCAATGCCACTGTCTCCAACCCATATAACATAGCTGGTCTCACTACACTCTTGTAGACCTTCCCTTTCACTCTTAAGGATACCCGTCTGTCACAAATCACTCCTGACACTCTTCTCC